>NC_133405.1:133647923-133948571 GCF_047511655.1 Castor canadensis
ATAATTCCCACTCTGCAAAAGAAAACTCAGTGATTGGTGCCTGTTATTGTTCCTTTGAATGTCCCTTAAAGAGCACATTTCAATCAGTCACATCTGGAATGGCTTGTTAAGGGAAAATGTGATTATGAAATATTCTTACTTTTGACTTTTATTTCTACTTAGCATCCTAGAATAGACTTCAGCCTCATAGAGCTTGAGACAGTCTCAATGAAGTCCTGCCATTATACTCCCATGACTATGACACCACATTCACTCCTACAGATCATTACACACTGCCTACTTAAGAGCGTCCAGGCATCGCTCCACACAGGTCACTACAGTCTGAAAGGTCGAGTCTCTGCTATCACTAACGCCTATATTCTGTTGCACATCCAGACAACTGCCACCCTTTCATGTTTCAGAAAATTCCCACATCATCTTCTCTGGGCTAAATAAGCTCAGCATCTTCTTAAAATGAAGCTCACATTTTATTTTCTTTCCCTTTCATCATTTACTTAGCTTTCTATAAATCCCCTCCAATTCTTCCATATGCTCTTTTTTTGTGGTTGTTGGCAGTACTGGGGTTGGACTCAGGACCTCATGCTTGCTAGGCAGGCAGGCACTCCATTGCTTGAGCCCTTTTGCATTGGTTCATTTTGAGAGAGGGTCAGCTTGGATCACAACTTTCCTATTTCTGCTTATCTATGTAGCTGGAATGACAGGCATGTGCCACCATGCCTGGCTCAATAATTCCTCTTCTACATCATGGTAAACTATCTACTGAAATTAAAAGAAGGCAACAAAACAGTCCTATGGTATTAAACTTAAATTCTTTCTTTTCCTTTCCTTTTCTTTCCTTCCTTCCTTCCTTCCTTCCTTCTCTTTCTTTCCTTTCTTTCTTTCTTTCTTTCTTTCTTTCTTTCTTTCTTTCTTTCTTTCTTTCTTTCTTTCTTTCTTTCTTTTTTTCTTTCTTTCCCTTTTTTCCCTCCTTTCCTTCCCTTCCTCCCTCCCTGCCTTCCTTCCTTCCTGCAGTACAAGTGATTGAACCCAGGGCCTCACACAAGCTAGGCAACCACTGCTCTACCACTTGAGTTATACCCCCAGTTCTTTTGTTTGTATTTTGTTTTTCAGATAGGATCTTCCCACTAACTTTGTCTGAGCTGGCTCAAACTTGATATCCAGCTGGGATTACAGGTATGTACCATCATACCTGGCAAACTTAAATTCTTCTGCTATATTACTCACTGTCATTTTTTTTGTTTTTTGTTTGTTTGTTTATTTGTTTTGGCTGTACTGTGAGGCAGGTGCTCTACTGCTCCAGCCCTTTTTGCTCTGGTTGTTTTGTAGATAGGGTCTTGATTTTTGTCCAGACTGGCCTGAACCTTGATCTTTCTGTTTTAAGTTTCCCGCCATTGCTGGTATAATAGATATACACCACCACACCCAGCTTTCTTCCATTGAGATGGGGTCTTGCAAACGTTTTTACCCAGCTGGCCTGGAACTTCAATCTCAATCTCAGTCTCCCACATAGGCTGGGATGACGGGCATGAACCTCTGGTGCCCAGCTAACTGACAAATCTTAAATACATGTTGAACTTTTCATGGTGGAAGCTTTGGGAACTATGTGTCGTTCTGCTCTAAAGCCCCTTGAAAAGACAGGACCAAATGTTTATTTTTATAATATATGACCCCAATTCTGGGTGCCCTGCTGTGGACAAAGAATGAACACTTGGTCTAAGGTCAACTACCACGGTCCAACTAAAGATTAGCCAAAGCCTCTCACTTGAGAACTTGAACTCAGAGCCACAGGGCATACAGTCAATGGTAGTGATAGATCTGGGGGTTTTTAGAAGCAGAAAAAAGACAGAAGGAAAGAGCTATCAGTCCCAGTGACTGTCTGTCTGTCATTCTCATGAAACTTGGCAACACTTGGATTCATGTATCTGACTGAGCATGGGATTACATGGTGTACAATTTCCTTCTTTACACCAGCTAGTTTGAACAGATTTCAAGTTCTTGAAACCAAATGATTTCCGGCCAAGACTATCTTCACCACAGCATGGTAGGGGCATACGACAGCAGAGGCTATCCTGCCCCTTCCCAGCTCCTCAGTGGCAGCTGTTCTCATTGACTTCAAGCAGACACCCCCAGGGGGCCTTTCTGCTTCCATTGACAACAGTGATTTGGAAAGGGTTTTGCTCATGACTAGGTTTGTTAATAGGCATCAGTGACCCACAGTGGACTTTCATTTCTTTTGACAAAATATTTAGCAATTTGGTATAAAAAAGAAAGGAAAGTGGGCTAAGAATACTTGTAAGCACTTTGGAGAAATGTCTGGCTTCTTTACCGTCCACTTAAGTGCATACTTAACAGGTCAGTCAATGGCTCTCAATTAAGAGAGTTCCAGTGGATAATTCCATTTCCTAGCTGTCAACAAGGCAATAATAAAGCGTAGGAATCGAAATTAGGAAAGGGTGAGTATTTGGGTGGAAGGGAGTCAAGCAGGCTTTTGGGAGGAGGTAGATTTTGATCAGGACTTTTAGAAGTCAGTAATAATTGATTCAATTATTTTAAATTTAAAAAACATTTTTGAACACTTTGTTTATTTTTCTCAGTCATCCTATGTATAGTAAAAAGTATTTTAAACATTAAGCAACAACAACAAAATGAACCTGATGAAATGGAGTGGAAGAAACAGGAGTCTGTGAGGCAGAAAAACAAGCAAGAGATCCTGCTTCTATGTTCAAGACACAAAATAGTTGGAACATGGATACTGAAAGGAATATTTGATAAGAGCTGATGATTTTGATAGATAAAATTTTAAAAGAAGTCAGTAATACAGGTTTTCAGGAGGGAGGGAAAGCCAGAGCAGCATGTGCTAAAAGCGCACACAGGATGACAGTCCCCTTCTGAGTGGAGAGGCAGAGGCATGCTGAGCTGAGGAAGTGAGGCCAAATCATGGGAGGCCTTGAGTGCCAGATTCCTGAGTTTTGATTTCATGTGGAAGTCAGTTGACATGATATTTAGAAGTGAAATGAGGATGTGTCCTTTCATTGGGGAGTGGGGAGATTGATCCGGGTCAGTATCACTAAAGGAGACAGACTGAAAGAGCTACGTGGCAACACCAGGTAACACTAGGAAGTGGGCTTAAATAAGAAAGACCTACAGCACCAGGATGGTGATCACGGAAATGTAAAGAAAGGAAAAACTCTGAGGGTCACTGGGAACCAAGATTGATAGGTGTGGTGACTGATTTGGTGTAGAGGAATTTCAAGGTTATTTATCTGACCGGCACCAGTGATTCATGCAAAATGGAGAAAAATTGTCCCTCAAATCATTTGCAGTTTCTGTGGTTCAAAGGAGGTACCCTAACTGAGAAAGGCTGACTGGGGGCTGAGCAGAAATCACCTCAACAAGGTTGTCTCCACTGCACACTACTTACTGCCTGGTTCCTATGCTATTGCATTACTTGCCAAAGAGCTTCACTTGTCTCAGGAGCTTGGCAAGAGTTCAAGGATATGGGAAATTTTTAAAGGAGATGCTGTAAAATGAATGTTGAAAAAAAATCAGTGAGAACTTGCAAGCCCAGCCCTCCTCCACCCCTCAAAATCTGCCATGTGCCAAGAGAGGTCATGGTGTTGTGGAAATGCTGAAAGACATGGTCAAGTCGGGGATAGTGAAACTGAGGGTAAATGAGGGAAGAGGAGGTGGGAAGTACAGACAAACCATGAAGCCCTGGTATGTTCTAACAAAGAGTTTAGACATTACCCTCAGGCCCTGCCATCACTGAAGTTAGTGAAGTCTGAAGGTGACATGGCAAGACTTGTTTGCCACAATAGAAAGTTTGATGAGGGATGACTACTAAGGAGAGAGGAGAAGAGTAAAGAAACTGCTCTCTGTATGGTATGTCAGACCAATGGCCTTCCATCCGCAAGCCTATGTAGAAAACTCAAGACTCAAAGATGTTTCTGTGGCTAGCGTAGACAGGCACAGCTTGCCAGAGAATAGGGAGGACTGGAACCACAGAGAAGCAGTGAAAACATCCAGGAATGAATTTAAATCCGTAATAAATGATAAGGTCTGGAAAAAAGGAAGTGAGGAGGAGAAAACATTGTAGGATGATAATAAAACCAAAACAGAAACATGAGTTACTCTCAGAGCTATTACCTTATCCAGATACGTGTAATATAAAGGAAGAGAAGAAAGATGCCAACATTGTGAGATGAAAAGAATGAGCAAAGGGGACAAAGAAGAGAATGTCAAGGGTGTGCCCCATATGTGGTGACATGCAACACTGAAGGAAGAAAAAGTCATCACAAAGACATGAAATACCTATCCTAAAGGTATACCTGTAATTTCTTTTCCCAAACATTCCTCAGATTCTAGTATCATAAAATACAACAAACAAAAAAAAAATCCAATGTTCTCCTTGAAATCTTACTCAAATAACATAGGACAATCTCATGTCCTTTCTCCATTCTGTCAAAATTTTATTGACTTTTGAGGTATTTTATTCTGATAGCACAAAAATATAAGAGATAAAAAGTTATGACCATATTTCTTGTACTGGTCTACCACCATTAGGAAATTAATCTATCCCAAGGAATTCCTGAAAAGTGTATTTAAGATTGGTTATAGCTGTATTGCTCATAGTATAAACAAAGTAGAGCAAAACTAGAAAAGATGGAGCTGAGGTGTAGCTCGGTGGTAGAGTACATTCTCAGAGAGAGAAAGAGGGAGAAAGGCAGAGAGAGAGAGAGAAGAAAAGATGTCTGACAAGGAAGTAAAGCTGGAATATGGTTAGAGGTACTACAGCAATATCCTGCATTATAGATCAAGCACATATATGGAAAAATTTACACAAATTAAGGGAAAAAATAAATCCTGTATGTACAAGACAAAAACTGGAAGGGGTCATAGAAACTACAGATAATTAAGATTACAGTTTAAAAGTTATTTTGTATTTTTATTATCTGTTATATACCATGTATGTTCATTTTTTCAATGGTTAAAAGAGGAACAAAAACAAAGTATAAGACAGGTATTTCTAGCATGCTAGTGTAAGGGAACTTTAGGAATTTGAATCTATTTTCAAAAAAAGTTTTTTTCAGCCTTCATTCCCAATAGGAAATACCATTCTGGGGGTGAAAATGGTCCATCCCAACAACCCTTCCCCCCTCAATTGAAATGGCCTGGTAAAGTTGTATTCGAACTAAAAAAAGATGAGACTGAAGTATGGATAACTGAAAACATTATTTTATAAGCTTTCCAGGAAAGTATATATATAGAGCTATATTATATGCAAACAGCAGAGAATAAGAACAGCTCTACAAGAGAGATTTATCCATTCATTTATGGTAAAAATGGGAATTCATGTTTATTTGATGCCAGTCATGAGAATTATCACCAAATATTCTCGGGAAGAGAAACACATGGTTTAAAAAAAAAAAAAAAAAAAGCTTGAGCCTATTCCCATCCCCAAAGATAGGAAAAAAAAATATTCACAGAAAGAGAACAAGGGAAAACAGTTCAGCTTCAAGAAGGGAGCGAGGGATGCACATGACTATTTTGGAAAATAAGAAGTGACAGTTGGGAAGAAAGAAGAAAAATAGTTAACAGAAGGAAAAAAAATATTGCAGTAAAGCTTTGTAGCATATAACTTGCTATAAGAAGCAGGTACTTTAAAGGTGAACTTGAATGAGATCAAGACCATATGAAAGAAAATTCCCAGCTGGTACCATAACAAGTGAAAAAGATACTCTCGAAATATACAAAGAGATTAAAGGAGAGGAAATTATTGGAGCACTTAAAGATATACATATAATTTAATGTTTTCTGTGCAATTCTTTCATCTTTCCAAAAGAAAAAAATGCTTTATTACTCCAAATATTTATATAAAAGCCCCTCTTTTCATAATTTCTAAATTGCCCCAATATCTCATGTCTTTTATATAGAGGATTTTAAGACTCTTGGTTGCAAATTGACAGCATTACAACTCAGATTAGCTTAAACCAAAAAAGAGTGAATGTGCTCAGTGCAGTATGCAGAATAATTCCCCTCTCCAAAGTTGTCCATGCCCTCACCCCCAAAGCCTGGGAATGTGCTTCCTTACATAGCAAAATGGAACTTTGCTGACGTGCTAAGTTAAAGACTTTGAGATGTATATCTTGGGTTGTCAAGGCAGGCTCAATTAAATCACAAGGGGCCTTAGGGGAAAAAGAACGCCATCAAAAGAGTCAGTGAAAGTCTTGTGATTACAGAAGCAGAAGTAGTCACAAGAGGCCACAAGCCAAGGAATGAGGTCAGCTGGAAAAGGCAAGGAAATGGGTTGCCATCCAAACTATAAGACAATAAATGTATTATTTTTAGACCACTAAGTTTGTGGCAATTTATTATAGCAGCAGCAGGAAACTAATACAGTCATGTTACTAAATTCAAAGGTATATCTAACTTCCAGCCAATTTAATGGGAGGGCTCAGAAGACACGAACCTGTCCATTATTGTAATCTCTAATCAGTGCTTGCTGCTGCACTGCTCTCATTTTCAGGCAGGTCCTCCCATGTGGTAGAAAAGATGACCTGGACCACAGGTAGCTCAAGGATTTCCTTTTCCTTAATGAATGGGCAACCCCTTGAGCTACATGGGGTGGTAGCCCTGCTTAATGATGGTAATCCCAGAAGAAACAAGAACATTTTTCTCTCCCAAACCCCACAAAAACCCAAGGGAGAATCTGACTGGCTGGGCACAGGTCACACCCTTTCCCTGTACCTGTCATTGGGTTAGGGATATGCGGAACTTTTTTTTTCAGGTCTTGATCATCCCACCTTTGTGGTTGAGTTGGGGTGGTGAAGGGTGGGCTCCATAGAAGCCACATGAACCTGGGCTCCTTTAAAAGTGGAAAGGAAAGGCTATTGAATAAATAAGAATCCTAAGTACTGTTGGGGCAAAGTGTACACATTTGACATTTGATTAAAAAAAAAAAATCCTTCGACTGTTCATTGTATAATTTTAAAAATTTTATAACCTGAAAACAAAACCAGATTTTGATTAGCCCTGCTCCCTAATTATGGATATGACTCTTAAATAAAGTGATCAATTCTGTATTAATAAATGAATGACAGCTCAGCAGTAAGAAGGACAATTATTAACAGGCAAAAAAATCACAAAATGTAATATCGACAAGGCACTGTTTTCAACCCAAAGCAAGTCTGCCTTGTCATGGACAAGATCATAGGGGGTTGGGACACTAGGGTGTCACAATTCTGAAAAGTGGATGGTTGGTAGACTTTGATAGCAGAGCATTGGGACAGATTTTTTTTTAATTCTTTATATACTTACTTATTTTTGGTGGTAGTGGGGTTTGAATGCCATGCCTTGTACTTCCTAGGCAAGTACTCCAACACTTGAACCACGCCCTTAGCCCTAGCATCAGTACTGTGGCTCTCTTCCCTTATTTATTGGTCTGTTGTCACAGAACCCTCCCTGCCTGCTTTGAAGAGCCTGGTCACACCCAAGGCAAAGTGGCAGTGGTGGTGAACATTTCTGATCCCAAGAAGCTAAAGTGACTCAGAGGGTATCATTCCCATGAAGTGTCTTACAAGACAATTAAAATGTTTTCACTCTTTTCAGTCTCCTAAAATCTCAAGTGAGCAGCACCAACTGATGCAAATATGGCTGTGGGAAAGGATCTGAATTTACTCTAAAGATTGACTGGGCAGCAGGAAAGTTTGAAAGTTGATCTGTTGTCTTGTTTCTCCTTCCATGGGTCTTAGCACTTAGGAGGAACTCAACAAATAAATGCTAAAAGAATGAAATGGCTTCAAGATGTTGCTCTTTCTCACTCCTTGAGTATAAATTTAACTTTAAAGTGATACAAAAAAGACATAGTGATGCTTTTTCATTCTGGTTCTGTATTTTTATCATCATCAACATTCATTTGATGTTTGCTCCTTTCCTCCTAAGGGTCTGAAATAGGGATAAGTGAAAGATTAAGTGTTTAAAGCAGCAGTAATTCTGACACAGTGCAACGAAAAAGAAACAAATGTATGTGCACATGACACACACAGGATACATACACACACAGGATATTCAAGTTAATACAAATTCTAAATGTCTAAGATAATGCAGATTGGAATGCAGCCAGCAAAAATGTCATTCTCCTGCTTAATGGAAAGATTAATAAATCAAAACCATGAATTATATATTAAGTCTCATCCAGTATTTCAGTTATTTTTAGCATGAAAGAGTAACATGACACTGCAGGTGGAGTTTGTGCCAACACCATAACCCGAGGAGCAAGTGCCAAGGAGAGCGGGACCGGGATGTCTCAATCAAGGAAAGCAGAGACAAAAACTCAGCACCTTCCAGAAACCAAAGACAGCTTTGCTCATGTGCAAAATCGAATGGCAAATGGGATGGAAGGAGTCACAAGTGTGCAGAGGGAACTTCTCCAGCATACCGACAGCTATGCAAATCACCAGCTAGGCCAGGAGAGCAGCTCTGCTTGTCAAGTGAGGGAAGGTTCTGTGCAGCTGGGATTTTTCCTTCCCCTACTAAAGAAGGCCACTGTCTGAAACAAAAATGAAGGCTGATAATTAGCACTTGACAGAGCTACATCAAGTGTGCCGACTAAAGATCAGTCCACAGACTTGGTACTTCAGGTCCTGGGTCAGTCACTTACTCTCTGTGTTATCTTGGCCAAACAGTTAACCTCTAGAAGCCTTTGGTTTTTTGCCTGTCAAATTACAGTTACATCTATTTCATAAGGTTTTGAAAAGGATTCGGTGAAGTGACCCGTGTAAAGTATTCACCATGTGTCTGGTATAGAGAAAGTACTCAATAAATAGTTAGTTAATGTTTCTCAGAGATGAGTATGACAAAAACAGAGAGGGTTTCTGTGCTCCTATATTAGCTTTTAAAACCATTAAGCAATGGAACTATTTTTATATGTGCATATATAAAACTTATGGGATATTGGGATATAGATGAAAGGTTTTAGCACATACATTACAGAATGATACAAATCCAGGTCCCAGAGACATCAAATAGTTTTGAGGCAACAAGCATGATAATCACATAAAGTTTGCTATTTAATGAAGAGAATCCACAACCTGAAGAGTAAATTTCTAAGGTATTATCACACTACTTCTCCCCCTGGCCTTTAGTGCCAGAGATACTGGGTCCAGACAGTGGCCTTGCCCACTAATCACCATAATTAAGCCTTACCATAAAAAAGCCAATCACCAATAAATGAAGCTCCCAGAGAGCAATAAAGGGGAGAGATAAAAAAACGTATCTTTCAGCTGGGCGCTGGTGGCTCACGCCTATTAATCCTAGCTACTCAGGAGGGGAGAGATCAGGGGAACCACGGTTCGAAGCCAGTCCAAGCAAATAGTTTGCAAGACCCTATCTCGAAAAAACCCATCACAAAAAACAAACAAACAAACAAAGACTGGTGGAGTGGCTCAAGCTGGAGGCCCTGAGTACAAACCCCAGTATAGCAAAAAAAAAAACTTTCTCCTTGAAGAATATTCTCTAAATATTCACCAAAATGCAAACCCCAGTATTCTATTTATTTTAAGGGAGAAGGAAAAGTGGGAGCAGCATGCAAATTAGTATTTGCCTGCCCTGGTTTGTAAATAAAGTTTTTTTGGAACATAGCCCCATGCTTTGGTCTCCATATCCTGTATGGCTGCTTTGGCACTATGATAGCAGAGTTGAATAGTTGTCACAGAGATCCTATGCTCACAAAGCCTAAAACACTCACTGTTTGGCTCTTTACAATGTTTACTGAGCCCTGAATTCACGAATCTAGGAAAATTCTCAAGCATGGCTTGCCCATCTTGAAACACTTATTTTAGGTGGGTCACTCCTGACCTGTGACTGCTGAAAAACATCATTTAACTCTTAAGCTGTCTCGTTTGTAAAACTAGTAACAATAATAATCTTTGTGCTGTTTTTACCATGTACCAAGTACTCTTCTATGTGCTTTAAGTGTATTAACTAAGTTAGTCCTCCTAACAGCCCCAGGGAACACAAAGCAGCTTCTGTGGTCCCAGCTATATCCTGGAATTTTAAGGCCATGAGCACTGGAGGCATAAAAGTGAGCACCACTTGCCATGAGGACCAGACGATGTTCAAGAAACCATTTCACAACATTCCAGGATGTCAAGGACTAAGTTGTGGGCATCAGAGAAAGAAAGGAAGGAAAAGACAAGGTGACTGTGGGAGCAGGCAGGATCAGACACCTCAACACTCTGAATATATTATTCTCTGGGTAAATTTCAGGACGAATTGGGGAGGGCTGGGGGTGTGTGTAGCTTAGTGGTAGAGCATTTGATTAGCATGCAAAGGGCACTAGGTTCCATATCCAGAACCAGAAAGAGAAAGAAAAAGTGAGAGAGAGAGAGAGAGAGAGAGAGAAAAGAGAGAAAGAGAGGAAAAAGAGGGAGGGAAGAAGGGAGGGAGGGAGGAAGGAAGGAAGTGAGGGGGGGAGGAAGGGAGGAAAGGAAAGGAATAACTGTGGGGAAAGGCTATGCTGGAAGCTGAAAGCACCTTCTCATATATAAATCAATACCTGATGCACACCCACCTTCCATTGCATTCTCAAATGACACTCTCTTATTAGCCATTGTTTCACCACGATGATGTATCACTGTGAGCAAACCAATTAAGCCTGTTTTAGAAAGCTTTACTAAGTTTCTCTTTAGAATAACCATCATAGGTCATAAGAAAATTTAGTAGTAGGGACCCCATTGTGGATTTGGACCTGAAATTTTCCCTAAAGACTCATGTGCTGAAGGCTTGGTCCCCAATGGAGCAATGTTCAGAAAAGGAGTTTTGGGGAACTGATTCGATCATGAGGGCTCTGACCTCATCCACAGATGGATGCATTCATAACCTAATGGGCTATAGGAGGGTGGAGGAAACTTTAGGAGGCGGGGCTTGGTTGGACAAAGCAGGCTAATTAGGGGCACATGCTTGAAGGCGATATTTTATCCCTGCCCCTCCCCCACCTCTGTCTGTCTCTCTCTCTCTCTCTCTCTCTCTCTCTCTCTCTCTCTCTCTCTCTCTCTCTCTCTCTTGCTGCCTTTCTCTCCTTCTGTTTCCTGAGAGCCATGAGCTAAGCAGTTCTGCCCCACCAAGAGCTCTCCACCCTCATGTTCTGCCTCACCACAGGCCCAGAAACAACAGAGAATCAAGTGACCATGTAGTCAAACCTCTGAAACTGTGAACCAAAATAAATTTTTCCTCCTTTTGAGTTGTTTCTCTCTGATATTTTGTCACAGTGATAGAAAGCTGACTGATACAGACCCTATTTCCAGGGAAAAAAAGTATTCCAACAATAATTTGAATTTATAGACCTCCCCTGAAAATACCCATTTGCTCTGAGGCATCCGTGAACGCTTGAAAACTCTTGCTTTACGTCATTAATGACAATGTCCCAAGTTGTATGTCCTACCTACTTGGAACACACAGGATGACTGGGAATCTAGCATACGTTGCATTGCAGAGGATAAACCTTACTATTAAAGTTTTCGAAGAGCTCATGTTCATATGTGCATGACAGAAAAAGTCAACATCTAAATGTATATTTATCACCTTGAAAGGAATAGACACTACGGAGGGGCAGAGCAGGAAGTGATCGGAAATGGGGTGGTCAGACCTATTTGAATTACTTCTTACTGCTTACACAAAGATACCAGCATGCACACACACATACAAATCATGAGACAACATGAATAAAACGTGGTGACAGCTTTCCTTTTGATTGATTGTATTCTTTCTCTCTTATATTTGCAAATAGGCCTCTCCCCTATAGAGGATCGGTCAAAGGTGCTCAGATGTTAAGGAAAACCTCAATTTGAGAACAAAGAAAATTAAGTTAATTTCAAGAGCCACATTTACATGCAGAATAGAAGCAGAGGCACTGGACAAGGCTAGAGTGAGCCCTGCTGTGCTCTACCATGCTTGGTTCCATGTGGAGCACTGTGGTGGCTTCTGTCAGTCACACTTTTAAAAGGGCACAGATCAATTCTCATGTATCCACATGGTAGAGTAAAATGCAGTTGTTAAGAACAACGCCTGTGACTAGCATTTACTGTGAGGGAAATGCACATGCCATGAATACTTACAAAATCAACTTACAAACCTGCATGTACTTCGAGTTCTATGCCAATATATAAATAACTGGAGATAAACACAGAAATAAGCAGATGTATAAACACATTTGTTCATTAACATACACAAAGGCTAGAGAATGAGGACAAACATTTTTTCATATCTGGGTAAATGGGATAATGGACAGTCTTTCTTCTCTACCCTTCTTTCTTTCCTTCATTCCTTTCTTTCTTCCTTTTGGGGTTATATATTGTCCGAGTTTTAAAAATGATTCATTATTTTTGAAATCTGGAAAATAGTTATACCTGTAAAAGAAAGACACCGGCATACTAGAATGGGTCAACATAAGCATCCCCAGAATTAGACAGAATCAAAATCTGGTCTTCCAATACACATTTGAAGAGCTGCACCATTTTTATTATGGATAATCGAAGCCTTTTGTGGATGAGCTGAGACTTGTTAAATCCTCTGGAGAATACGCATGCAGAGGAGGGATTAGACTTCATTCCAGGGAGATTCAGTGAGTAGAGCCAGGTAGAAAAGTAAAGGGAGCTCTAACAACCGTAAGTACAGGGGAAAACGCATTTCCAGGATGAAAGCAGGATAAGGAGCTGGACCGGCTCCCCCACTGGGGAGACAAAGCCCCAGGGGACTCACAGTAGTACATACCCTGCCCCAGATGTTAGATGACCATCCAGGGAAACACGGCCCCAGAGGCTGGACAGCTGTATGTGGATGGACACATCCAGAAGCTAGTGAACACAAAAAGAGGTGCATGCCCTGCTGATAGATGTCCTTCTTGTGACAATCCATCACAGGAAGTGACTGTGAGCCGGTCGTAATCCTAGCCACTCCAGAGGTGGAGATTGCAAGGATTGGGGTTCAAGACCAGTTCAGGCAGAAGTGCACGAGAACCTATTTTGACCAATAAAAGCTGGGCATGATGCTATGTGACTGCCATCCCAGCTATGGCAGAAAGCTTAAACAGAAGGATGACAGTCCAGCAGGCCCACGTACAAATGTGAAACCCTACTTGCAAAATACATAAAACCAAAAGTGCTGCTGGTATGGCTCAAGTGATAGAGTACCTGCCTGGCAAGCACAAGGCTCTGAGTTCAAATCCCAGCACTGCACACACACACACCCAAAACACGACTGTGAAGTTTCTCATTTTTAAAGGTATTCCTCAGAGCTGTGAGAATTTGTGAGCCACAAAGCCAGTACCCCATCTTGAGAGGCCACAGTGTTTCATGAATATGCAGAGTGTCCTGAGATCAACAGCACCAGCAGTGGCAATTAGCTGCGTCTTTTAGTCACCAGCAACTTCTTTTTCATGGGGGGAAGGGGTTGTTTCAAAAAACTGTCCTGCAAAAAATTAGGGTTTTCAAAAAGAAAAACCCAGACTAATTTGATATTTATTTTTTTATTACCAACTCTCCTAATTAGCTGTGTGACATTGTTACTTAATCTCTCTGAAACTCCACTTTTCTCATATACAAAATGAAAATTATAACTATCCCTAGGTTGTTGTGAGAATTAAAGGTCCTTTTATATGTAAGGATACTGATTTGATGTTGAATGAATTCCAGCTTTGGTAATATTGTTAAAGAACAGTTTGGTCTAGAAGGAATAGGTACAAATAATTTTGGAGGTCCTAGCTGGGATTTGAGTATATTAAGTCTTATTCCTACCAAATCTTTTGATTAGAGCTGCAAGTGACAAATTTTCTGTAAAGGACCGGAGAGTAACTACTTTAGGCTTCACAGACATGCAGTTTCTGTCACAATCACTCAATTCTATTGCAGAAGCACAGAAGCAAAGGTAAGTGATATGAAAATGAATGGGTATGGCTGTGTCCCAATAAAACTTTATTTACAAAAGCAGCCTGCAGACCAGACTTGGTACACAGACAGTAGTTTATTGATCTGAGCCATATAGTATTACCAAATTACAAATGAATAAACTATTGCTCTGAGTGCTTAAGCAACTGGCCTTGGGACACACTGTTCTTAAGTGGCAGGCCTGAGATTTGAGCCTAGGACCCTCAAATCTCAAACATGAGCCAGGGCTCATGTTCTCTCCTCCGTGCTGAGTTGTGTTAATCCCATAATACCTTCTGCAGCTTTTTAAAATAGGATACATGGTTCAGAAGAGTGATTCTGCTCAACTCAATATAGACTCGCTCCATAGCACAAATGGTGTCTAAATAACTCCAGGGTACCATATCAAGATTACAGGACCCATGCTCATTATAAAATTTATACTCTCAGAAGGATTTGCTGGTGTGATTTCAGTAAGAGGTTCCTCTTGCCAAAATCAAATGGAGAACTATTGCACAAATGTCAAAACACAATTTTATCCTGAATTTCCTGGGAAACACTAGTAGATACATTCTTATTTGGGCTTTGATAACCCACAGATTTGCCCTAAACAGTCAGTGCATTGCCACAGAGAAAGAAACTGGGTGATTCTTTACAGAACAAAAATTGGGAATATAATTCCCAAAACATCCATTCTTCCAACTTATTTATGCTAAACATTAATTTCATTGAAAGACTAAGGGCATTATGAAATGTTTAGAATGGTTGTTTGTTTTTTGGGTTTTTTTTCTCTATAGAATGGATAGTGTCTCCTTTCTTCAACAGATCCATTTTCAAACAATGCAACTATTATCACTCCCCTTTAAATGAGTCCCCATCTTGCCCAGAGTAACAGCCACAATCCTCTCTATGACCTACACTGGGCCATCTGGACTTTTCTCCACTCCCCTCTCCCATCTCTGTCCCTGGCCAACTTCAGTTCAGACACACATCTCCTTACCACTTCTCCAATTTACCATGTCCCTTCCAACTTCAGGGTCTGTCTTTTGAGGAACTTTCCCTCCTAGATAGTCTGATGGCTTGTTATCTTGCCTCTTTCAAATTGGTCAAAAGCTACCTTCACAGGCAGACCTATTTGAACCACCTTATTGACAGTTTGGAATCTCCCAGAATGCCCCATTCCCTTTGCCGACCTACTTTTCTCCATAGTGCTTGTTCACGTTCATCATACCACAGAAGTTACTTCTACTTTCGAGGCTCTTTAACTTGGGGCTTTTGTCTGTCTTGATCACTGCTGGTCCCAACACCTAGAAAGACTGACATGCGTGCAGCATGGGGCTCAATGAATGTTTGTTAGATGAATGAACACAGCTAGGGCAACACAATGAGAACAGGTGGGAGGCCTGACTCATGAGCCTCAAACTCCACTGCTTTTCCTGGTTGGCCTTCTGGCTGCTGCTCTAATCTCATGTTCATGGCCTCCTCCAGAGTCCACATTTGTTCTGCTCTTCTAGCTCTTTTTCTCTTCACAACCTCTGTCTACGGGTTACTGCCTTTCAGGACAGTGGGAGCTCCATCCCAAGGCAAATTAGGCAGGAGGTAAAGCAATGAAAAGGGAAAATATCTACATGCAGTAATGGAAAGCAAAAGCTATTATCAACAGGGAAGGCATAGGGCTGACCATTGACCTTATTTCCTGATGTGGAAAAAGGAGCAAACATCAAATTTTCAATCCCAGACTTGCAAAAGCTATTTTAGACCTAACTATAGGTAGAAAACCAACTTTACAAATAAAACTTGAATAAGTACATCTAGCACTCTCTCCTAGGCATAGCTGATGTTTATGCAGACTGTCCAGTCTTTGAAATGCTTATATCTAATGATTATGTCTAGTGGTGTAATTCATTATATTAATAAAAAAAAAGAGGAAGCAGAATAGAATGGAAAGATCCAGATTTGGGATATGAGCACTTATATTTATTCATATGAAGAAGCAATGTTATAATACCTATTTTATTAATTTATTTTGGAATGAAACAGGATATTTAAGAGTGGATATGGCATCACTATTGTTATTATTTGGAAGTGTTGATCTATCTAGGAGACAATAAATAAGGAGCGTCATCATACAGAGAGAAATAGAGGAGAGGGATTACTCCACAAGTTGAAAAATGATTATAATTCCACTGGCTCAGTTTCTCAAACATGGCATGATTAACATTTGTGGCCAAATAATTTACTACTATGGAGAGTTACCCTGCACATTGTAGGATGTTTAACATCATACGTGGCCTCTATACATCAGATGCAGTAGAAGTCCTCTTGGTTGTGATGAACAGAAATGTCTCCAGACATTATCAAATGTCCCCTGGGAGACACAATCACCCCAAGTTGAGAACTACTGATGTCCGATCAGGAAAGAGGAAACAGAAGGTAGTAAAAACCAGAGCTCACTTAAATCCTTTGCATAAGGAGAAATACATCATTCTGGTTTAAAACAGGGGCAGGCAAACCATGATCTATGGGTTTAATCCCGTCTCTTACTTATTTATATAAAGTTTTATCAAAACATAAACATGTTCATTTATTCACATACGGTGTATGACTGCTTTCTTGCTGCAGCGACAAAGTTGAGTAGTTTCAATGAAGATTGTAAGGCTCACCAAGCATAAAATATTTCTATCCGGCTCTTCACAGACAAAGTGTGTGAATTCTATACTGATAGCACAGATAAAATCCAGGGCAGACTACTTGCTGTTAAATGATAGTTCAGCTGCTTGTGACTGATATGATTTGTTGCAAGGTTCTTGAATCTCATGGTGCCTCAGCTTTCCAATCTATCAGTGGGGCTGATTATAATGGTGCCAAATCCACAGATTTCTTGTGAGGTTTAAATGAATAGACACATGATATGCTCAAAACAGTGACAAGAATGTCATAGGTACTCAGTGTTCACCAATATAATGCTTTTCAGGGGAGAAATAAAACATGGCAACCTTACCTTTTAAAGGACTGATTTATATATATTCAAAAACTCTGCTCCGGGCCAGGGTGCAGCTCAGTGGTAGAGCACGTGCTTAGCAAGTGCAAGGTCCTGAGTTCCATCCCCAGCATCCCTCCAAAAAAAAAAATCTGCCCAGAGAAGCATAAAATCTCTATGTCAACAAACACAGAAGTCTCGCTCCTTTGATCATCTCTCACTAATATTTGATGTGCTAATTTCAAAGAAAGAAGGGAAGAACAAAATGGCTTTGAAAAACAGGAGCTTAAAGGAACTCATGGAAAACCTAAGAAAAGAAATGCAGACCTGCAGTGAGACTGGGCTTTATGTACTTTGCGGCCTTTTCAGATCAAGAAGGTCATGCTTCCTTCTTTCATTGTCTCTTTCCTCATCTCATCTTGAAACTCCTGTGAAGGAACGGACTTCAGGTAATAATCACATTTATGTGGGCCTGGATGTGTGCACAAAGTTGCCATCACAAATCCTCCACCCTGATCAGATCGGGAGCTTCACTGTACAGGAGCAAATGCGGTCCTTCCTTGTCCCTTCATATTTGCTCAGGCTGCTTCTGCCTCTCCAGCTCCTCCTCCTTCTCTAGGCATGAGCTTAGATACTATGTCTTTTCCTTTGGCCCTTGCAGGCTCTAGCGACTACTTCCTCAGGTACAGTAGGACTCAGAGGACTTCATCCTTCAACAAGGCACTTCCTCCTCCACACACTTGGAGCTATTACTCAGCTGCTGCTTTGCTTCCCAATCAAACTCAGTGACTTGTGTTTCTCATATGTATCTCCTATTGCACTCGAGAGGGAGTGCTTATAAACACCAAGCACATTCATTAATTAAAACTTACACTGGTTTGCACCATACATATATATGGTAAAGCACTCACATACAGAGATATAGACATTACGTAGGTATATAGATGAAGATGCTCCTATACAGCAACAAAAAAAGCAAGCAACTTCCTAAGTAAATGGTTGAGAGACTTGAACGGACACTCTACAAGAGTTGACCCAAGCCAGGCGCTGGTGGCTCACTCCTGTAATCCTAGTGACGCAGGACGCAAAGATCAGGAGGATCATGGTTTGAAGCCAGCTGGGGCAAATAGTTCATGAGACCCTATCTTGAAAAAAACCCATCACAAAAAAATGGCTGGTGGAGTGGCTTAAGGTGTACACCCTGAGTTCAAGCTCTAGTACTACAAAAAAAAAAAGTTTACCCAAATGAATGGATCCTCAGTACAGAGGTATCAAGGAAATGCAAATTAAAACCTACTGTTGATATCATTATACACCCAACAGAGTGGCTAAAATGAAAAAGATAAAGAAAAAATGGGCACTCTGACACACAATTGATGGGGCCACAAAGTAATACAGCCATTTTGGAAAAGTACTTAATGGTGCTTTCAAATTCTTAACATAAGCACATTCTGTGTTTCAGCAATTCTACTCCTTGTTTTATTCTCTAAAGAAGTACACTTACGTGTTTACTAAAAGCCAGTGCTTGAATATTCGTAGTAGTCAAAATCCAGCAACTGCCTAAATGCCGATTGGTGGTACAATGAATAAAGAAACATGTCTATTATTTTAATGGAATATGACACATCAATGAAAATGAATGATAACAATATGCTCATCAATCTGGGTGAATTTCAGAAATACAATGTTGAGTGAAAGAAGCCAGACAGAAAAGTGGACGATCCCATTTATATATACAGTTCATTACCTGGTGAAACAAAACTATTCTGTTAGAAGTTAAGACAGTGGTTATAGGGGGGTGGTAATAATGCATCTTCTCAGGGAAGATTCTACTGTCTTATTTTTTAAATCTGAGCATTGTTATATAGGTGTATTTAATTTGTGACAATTCATTGAGTTGTGTGGTTAAAATGTGTGTTTTTTCTATATGTAGACCATTCTTCAATACAAAGTTAAAATTATTTTGGTTGATTTAAATGAGAGTAAATAGGAACCAATTAATGATATTCATTTTTATTTCTAGGTAGTGATTTCTGTACTGTACATCATATGTAGATAATAAAAATCAGCATGCCCTGGAGAGAGAAATTTATAATGAAAAAACAGGTGTTCTGAGACCACATAGCAAAGAACTGAATGTTTATGTGCAACCATACCTCCTACCCCATTCATATGCTGAAATCCTAACTCCTAAGAATATGGTACTAGGAGTAGGGGTCTTTGGAAGGTGATAAGGTCATAAGGACAAAGCCATCTTGAATGGGATTGGTGTCCTTAAAAAAGAAAGTCCTAGAGGACTGGAGGAGTGGCTCAAGAGGTAGAGGACCTGCTTTGCAAGTGTGAAGCCCTGAGTTCAAACCCCAGTCACACCAAAAAAAAAAAAAGTCCTAGAGAGCTCCCTTGCCTCTTCTGCCATGAGGAAGACACAGAGAAGTCATCATCAATGATAGACCAGGAAGTACCTTTCAGCAGCCACCAAATCTACCAGGCTTTCATCTTGGACTTCCCAGCCTTCATAACTCTTAAGAAATAAAATGCCTGCTATTTATAAGCCACCCTGTCTATGGTATCTTGTGACAGCAGTTTGAATACACTAAAATGAGTGGGGAACAAGGACCCAAGACCCCTGACTCCCAGCTGTACTCCTGCCTCTTCTGCCTGCAAGGACTTAGCAAAGCTATATGCAACGGGCCCACAGTTTACTTCCTTTTGAGTCGCTAACCATCCTGGGAGCACAGAAAAAGATGCAGGCCCATAGCAAAGGCACTAAGAATTCTCCATCAATAACACTCTTCCATGAAATCTTGACAGGTATCTAAACAGGAGGGGAGATGTTTATTAATTTTCCTTGGAGCCAATTGTGTCTTTCAGACTATAAGTCTGCAATAATTTCTGCAGTATTTGGTTAGTAATTATATAGTACATTGTGTCATGAGCTTGTTACATGCTTTGGGGGGAAGAAAAAAATCGTACAAGTACTAATTCCTTGCGTTGTCATTTTGAAGGCAAAAAAAAAAATCTGTGTATTTTGTATTCAAGGAAAACATGTTTAATGATGTTGGCATTTTTTGTTCCTCCTTGAACAAACCTTTTGTATGTCTTCTCAGCTTAGTGCATATTAATGCCAGGAAGAGGTGAAGCTACCAAAGTATTACATAACCTAGGCTGGGGAAACAGCCTTGCCTACCTGGGTGGCTTCCTGAATCTCAATGCTGACCTGGAGTGATATGAACAATAAGTAAGGAATTCTGAGACAAAGGCACTGAAAGCATAAGCTTCTACATCAAATACAGCCTGCAGAGCAGGGCAAAACTAAGCCCAGTTGAATGTAAGAGCTGTGCCTTACTTCTAACCAATGGAATGTGGCAAAAGTGCTGGGGTGTTACACAGGACTCCATCCTCGCAGATTGGAGTGAGAGACACTCCTGCAGGGCCCTGAAGAAGTGCTGCCATGCTGTGAGAGGACCTGTGTGTGGCTTGCAAGAGGCAGGCTTGAAAAGGACTACAGGAAGCTTCAGGGAGTGGTTACGGCCCCAGCTGACTGCCAGCAAGAAATCTGAGACCTTGGTCCTGCAGTGTCAGGAAACAGTTCTACCTATGTGGGGATCGGATTAAAGCCTATGAAAACTAGACACAAGCAAGGTGAGATGCAGTTCATTGCTTTTACCTGTAGGCCGAGACAGGCACAGCCCCCGGCCATGAAAGGCAGAACAGCTGAGTCTCCTAAGCTGTGTTTAGAGAAGCAGGAATGCAGGTTTCTCCTGTTACAATGTCACGCCCCTCCCCGTGGCTCCACCTGTTTGCTGCTATAAAAGACCCCTGAAGGAGGAAGAGGGCCTTTTGCTTTTGGGGCTTTATTTTGGGCTTTTTTGGTGTGGGACGCTTTTGGAAGGGAAAAGAATTATTGAAGGGGAAAATTGCTGAAGGGAAGAGAATTGTTGAAGGGAAAATGCTAAAGAGGGGTTGATAGAAAGTCTGCACCGAGAACTTTAACATGGGCTTCAGAAAGCAAAGCTGAGAAAGAACTTCATACATAGGCCTTAGGAAAGCTAAAGCTAAAGGAAAGCCAAAGAGAACATGGGGTAGTGCACAGTGCAAGTCTAAGGACCCAGACTTTAAGAGTTATGCATATGCAGGTTGTAGGCCCTGCTGTTTGCAAGTTTGTAGCTCTCTCTGTTTCACAGCTGCCATGAGTTGAATGGCTTTGCTCCACCACATGCTCCCCACCTTGCTATGCTGCCTCGTCACAGGCCCCAAAACACAGACTGAAATGGTCCATCAAACCACGGACAGAAACTTCCAAACCTGTCAGCCAAAACAAACGTTTTCTCTTTTTAAGTCAATTATCTCAGGTACTTTATCACAGTAACAGAAAGTTGACTAACACTTGTCCCATCTTTGAAAGAGGCATTCACATTATCCTCTTTCCTCAGATATCTACACTCTTGGATTTCCTCAGAGCCTTGAAGAGAACTGCTTATTAATCTCTGACAATTTAATAATGAAACATTAATGACATTAATATATGTCCACTTCAGGGACATAAACTTTCTAATAGAAAACCTCAGTATTTTTCTAGCTGTGTCCCGAGTTTGTTATTATGGAGAAAACAAGAAAAAAAACACAAGACAGTTCAACAGTCAAATATGTTTGGGAAATGGTGAGTCAAGCAAGTTCCTTTACTTCAGGAGTTAGAGACTTTTAACACCTTTGACGCATCCATAAGAGGAATATCAGTGCATAGAACTTTCATAACATTTTCTTAAGGAACTATTTCCTCCCCTTTTATTTAGTGTGTGTGCTTTTGCTTTGCATGTGTGTGTAATTTCACAGGATATTATCCCCAGAGCACACACATGGACACATGTGCATATATACATACATGTGTGTGTATATATGCATGCACTATGTATGTATGTATATATACATACATGCACACATATGAGCCTATGTGAAAATGACTAGAAGATACTAAAATATAATGATGTTTATAAATGATAGTAGTTATAGCCATAGTTATGATATAATAATGGACATAAGGGTGTTTTTCCTATATAATTTTTATTGTTTAAAATAATATTTAAAAAGTTAAAAAAAAAATAGGGAGAATAGGCCAGGCATGGTGATTCATGTCTATAATCCTAGCTACATGGGAGGCAGATATTCAGAGGATAGTAGTTCCAGGCCAGCCCAGATAAAAAGTTAGCAAGACCTTCATCTCAACCAATAGGCTGGCATGTTGGCATGTGCCTGTCATCCCAGCTAAGTGGAAGCATAAATAGGAGGATTGCAGTCCAGGCCCACCTGCCAACAGCGGCAACAAAAGCGTGACTCTATTCAAAAAGTAACTAAAGCAAAAAGGGTTGGGGCTGAGGCTCAATTGGTAGAGTGCCTGCCTAGCAAGCACAAGGCCCTGAGTTCAAGCCCCAGTGCCTCCCCCCATAGGGAGAATAGCCAGCATGTATCCACGAAAACTGACAGATTATATTTTTTAATTAATTAAGGAGTGATTATTTATAATACAATCAAATCTATTCGTTTTTTTCTAGTATTAAGAAAATGCTCACAGGTTTATCTAAGATATTAGCCACCCCTCATATATTTAAATATTTCAATTTTTAAAAAAATGAAAGATAAGACCAGGCGCCGGAGGCTCACGCCTATACTCCTAGCAACTCAAGAGGCAGAGATTAGGAGGATCACGGTTCAAAGGCAGCCCAGGGCTGGTGGAGTGGCTCAAGGTGTAGGCCCTGAGTTCAAGTCCCAGTACCACGAAAAAAAAAAAAAAGAAAGAAAGAAAATGAAACATATCCAGGTGCTGATAGCTCAGGCCTGTAATCCTAGCAACTCAGGAAGCAGAGATCAGGAGGATCACAGCTCGAAGGCAGCCCAAGCAAATAATTCGTGAGACCCTATCTCAAAAAAACCTATCACAAAAAGGGGCTGGTGGAGTGGCTCAAGGTATAGGTCCTGAGTGGTAGATCCCTGTGTAGCAGAGTTGAGCTTTGCTTTTTGCTTCTATAACCTGCTTGCAAGGGTAAATAAGGTGAGACCCCTTTGTTCTCGGGGCTCAGCCTTTGGACACAAGTCCGCTGGTTCTGTGCCAGCACAATAAAACATTGCTTCCTGTTAAACTGCCTCAGTGTCCCATATCTCAGCTTGAGATTCCTGCAACACCAGTACGGCAAAAAACAAACAAACAAATAAATAAATAAATAAAATTGAATTATACACGTTTAGCGCAGTACTTGCTTTATGGCAGAGCCACATGAAGACTTTGTTCAACTGAACTCAGAAGCCAAAGTTATTGGGTAAAATTTGCCATCTGGTGGTATATTTGCTATTATGAGGCAATGCCATTATCAGAGTTAATTACTGAAGTAGGATTACTTTAGTCAATGTCATGTTTTTGAGACAAGGTCTCACTATTTTAGCCCAGGCTGGCCTCAAACTTGAGATCCTCCTGTCTCTACCTACTGAAAGCAGGGGTTACAAGTCTGTGTACCTGTCACCATGCCTGGCTTCTTGGTTTCTGTAATCTCTAGAACTGAGTTCTAAAATTATTATGTTGAGATGATAGGCATTTTATTCATACTGTTTTTTTTTCCTTTCTATTCTCCCATTATTTGTGATCTCTTGATAATATACAAACAAGTACCTTTTCCCAAACACTTTTCTGGCTCTACCAGAATCAAAATGTCAGATGTGAGTTTGTCTTAAGGCTTTTATGTTGTCTGCGTGCATAGTCTTATATCCAAATCTACGTGTCATTGAATCCGCTGCAACAAGAGGACTTCACATTTAAGTCCCTGGCCTTCCCAAAGCCTTCATACCATGTGGCATCTCTCTTCTGGCAGTTCCTTATGTCAAAAGATTCTCTTAATTAGATGTTATACCACTCTACTTTTATTCACAGTGGAGGGTGTGAAACATCAATATCCATTACTTATTTGTTATTCTGATGTATTAGAAGTTGTTCATTATTTTAGATAATGAACCACCAAAATGTTTAGCTGTCTTTTGCTAATCAAAAATAATACACTTGGGCTGTGATGTAGCTCAGCGGTAGAGCCCTTGCCTAGTATGTGCAAGGTCCTTAGTTCAATCCCAGCACTGCAAATAATAATACTCTTAATATTAACACCAAAATTTCCCTATTATTCCTTTAGAGTATCAAAATTTTCTGAATACTTCATCTATTTACTCATCCTGAAATGTAATGTACTCATTCTTAAATCCTTTTACAAAGAGAATGTCCACAGCCCAAATACAGGCACAACCACATATAAATATAATTAGGTGTTTTCAAAGAACCAATGAGCAAGACATCAATTGCATCTGAAATTATCATACCACTTGGTTAAAATCTCATTTTGTTCTACCAACTAATTGGTCTCCTATAGAAAATAACTTGTGCTTCATTCCTGAAAGAAAAAAAACACCTAAAATATCATCATTTGGACTATATCAGGTAATTTTAAAAGTATAACTCATCAACTGTCTGATTAATGTCACAACAAGAGGGAAGAATATTTATGGTGGCTCTTTTCTCGCATCATAAATTTCATAGGAACAAGGAAATTCGTTTCATACACAGCAGAGAATACTGATGAAATTTTCCAAGGTAGGAACTGTCAATTCTGGAGACATCATGGGATTTCAAATACAATAAAACATGAAAAGCACAACTACTAAAAAGAGTCTATGGTCATATATTTCTCCCTCCCCATTAGAATCTAAATATATACCAAAAGAATTAAATGGAAGAAATCTGTATCCCAAAAAGCAGAGACCCAGGTGTCATCAGGGGTGTACGAGTTTTCAGGCAGCTTTTCATCCTGCCTATAGTCAATGGGACTCCTTCTGCTCTGTTAAATACCTAGAGTGCATAAAACAACAGGCAAAGTCATGGCTGAGAAAGAAGCTGTGGAGAAGAGAAATAATCAAGTCATGACAAGTTCACCATCAATAAAACCATGGCCTGAAGATCTCCTGATGAAGACTGTTCATATGAAATTATAAGTAAATATATTTGCAGTCCTCCTGCAGTGTAGCTTCTGGGAAAATGTGAATTGAAAGAAAGAAAGATACCATTAGTCTAGAAGGGAGGAAAATGTCAGCGTTAACCTCAACTCAGTTATAACACACAGGTTGTGTCTACAAGCAAGAAAAACTAAATGCAATAAAGGAAAGCTTATTCGAATTCTCTGTGGCCTTGGCATGTGAGGGACCAGGGCTCCCCTGCTGGGCAATAGGCTGTGGGAAACCAAAACAACTTAATCTATTGGTCCTGTGCAAGCCTGTTCTGCACAAGGTGACTTAGCTCCTGAAAAGAAGTAAGGTGTGAAAGCAAGGAAAGATTTGCCATGATGAAGTCTCCTGTGGGTGGCTTTAAATAAGCAACCATTTAAATGGAAGGAAAAGGAGACAAATAGGTAAATAATTCACAGGAGTTAACTCTGACATGCTTTTTTTTTTTTTGGAAGGCAATAAAATGCAATATTGATGCAATATTGATGCCTTTATAAAGAAATAATTCAGCTTTTGCATTGCTTAGCTGGTTGTTTAAGAAACCTATGACAATAGTGCATTGACCTTCTAGACTTATGTAGAAAGGCAGCTGGATTTGCTACTGAAAGGGATGTGTTCATAAATTGTCTTTGAATTACAACTCAAATTTCCACAGCATAGATGCTTCCTCTGATTTTCTCTTTACAATGACTGTCTATTCCTCCTGCACAGTCTGGTATTTTCTTGTGCTCTCAGAGTACACCATGCTTTCAAGCTTTAGAAATTCTACTGAGAGCTTTGTAACTCATCTCTTCTCCCTGATATCCATAGGTTAACCTCTCCTCCTCATTTTTTCTATAAAATCTGTCAGGAGAAAGAAAACACCTGTAGCTGAGGGATGTCAGCCAGAAACAAGAGCAATCCCTGGTGTACACCTATCTAAATAGGTCTTCTTCTCCATCAAGAGATGGTTAGGAGAAGGAGGGCCATGTATACGATGGCAATGTCCAAACCAGAATACTTCTGAAAATAAATGCTGGAAAACAGGTGTAAACCAGTACCGTCTGCAGCGTATGGCCACCCTAGGTATTAAAAGTCATTCTAGGTAATAAAGTTAGGAACAGTAAGTCTGTACCTGTGTAACTAAAGTGAAGCAAGAAGTAGTTGGCTGACTTGCATAGTGGAGAATGAGTAGTCACAGAGTTGGTAAATAACATTATCATGTTCTCCTCTTTGGATATGATGTCCTCATTCCATCTGCTGTCAGAGGAAGAAGCACTTTAGTGATGGAAACAACATGGTGCCTATCTCTGAGCGTTTCCAAAAATAATTGGGTCAGCAACAATTTTCCAACTGTAATTTCTACACAAATGTGTTAATGATCCACATGGCACATTATGGTATAATATATCTTTGATTATACTTTTTATATAAACCTTGGACTCTAAAGAGATATTTGCCTTTCCAGCCAATTTAGATTGTAGCAAAGGATTATTAAGAAGCTTTCTCTATTTTAAGGCCCTGGTTGAATATATTTCAATTATCACTGCCAAGAGCAGAATGACCTAAAGAGGGAAGTTCAAGATTGCAGCTGTTTACAAAATAAATGAAATCATCAGGTTATGACTGTAGAACTGGCAGGAGTTCATACTACCTCGACTTGAACGAAAAATATTACATAATAAAACAAAATAAGTGGAAATATTCTTTCACGAGTGCCAATAATTTAGATTTATGGGGTTATCTATAAAAATTGCCATTTCTAATAGATTACCAAATGTGTGTGAGGACTCTCATTTCCAGTTGCATACATTTTATCATCATTTGAAGGGCTAGAAAACTGGAGTATTAAATTCAAGTGCAAAAATGGGGACATAAACAAACCTTTGGAGAATGATCCATGGATAGACATTCATTAAGCAAGCCATATGTTTCAAGAGAGTTTTCATTAGGTTTTAGGCATGGAGCTTGATGATAGAGTGTGTGCTTAGCATGCCTGAGGCCCTGGGTTCAATCTCCAGCATTCACACTGACCCCCAGAAAAGAATTTATGTTAATGTTTATTTATATAAGGTGCAAATTTTTATGCTGTCTTCTATTAAAAGAAATGTCCTAAGACTATCAATGGTAAATATAGATACTTCAACTAGCAGGTACATTGTTAAGGGAGAATAAAAGGAATTTCAATGGATGCTCGGTATTTTTCAAATGGAAATGCTCTTTCTGTGATTACAGTAGCCTTATTTTGCCAACATGTGTAACACACACCTATTTCATAGAAGAGGTGACCTGGGAATACAGAAGTTATAGGCCAAGCAAGAAATAGAATCCCTTAGAAATTAGTAGGCTGCCTAAGTTCTGCTCTTAACTTCCTGCTGCCTTAGATCATCAGTTCCAGTGCAGATGGATAGATTCACAGCTGTGTTCATACCAATTTCACCCTAATTGTGTTTCCATGAAATTACACTGCATGGATTTTATTGCAATCAGAAGATGCCCACTGTCTCCTTAATGGAAACCTGGGGAAAGACCCTTGCATTAGCAGATCTCAACTGAGGTTGATTATGCACTACCCCCTCCAAGAGACACTCGGCAAAAATGTCTGGAGGCATTTGTGCATGATACAACTACAGGGGTGGGGAGTGCAACTGGCCTCTGGTGGGCAGAGGCCAGGGATGCTGCTAAACATTCTGCACCACCCACAAAGAATCACCCAGCCTCAAATGTTAAGTGTTGAAGTTGAACAAACTGTGCTAGATGTTAGTGCTGTATTTCCAATATTTACCATGACAATTTCTTTCCATTCCAGTCTCTTTCTTGATTATGGGAATGTACTTTATCTGAAGCTCAATGGCCCCTAGTCAAAGGGTTCCAGGGTCTTTCGAAGGTATTTCTAGTAGGGAAGGTGTTTCTAGAAAGGAAGAAATTCTGAAGAACCTTGTTAAGAAGAAATGGCCATTCTCTCATTCTTCATATCTCAAGCTGATCTGCAATGAGTCACATTATTATAGAACTCCTTCCCCTTGAATGTGCATGGAAACTATGGCTTGCTTCTACCCAACAAGTTGACAGGATGTTACTGCCATGATTATATTATGTAAGACAAGATTCTGTCTTGGGAGATTGGAGGGAGAATTCTCCTGCCGGCCTTGAAGAAGCAAGCTATCTATGTTGTGAAGTGCCTAGGCAGTGAGCCACATATCTGGGAACTGTGGGAGGCTTCTAGGCCCTCAGAGCAGCCTCCATGAGATTGCTAGTAAGAAACCAGAGTCTTGGTTCCACAACTTCAAGGAAATGATTTCTGTCAACAACTTGAGGGAGCTTCGAAGAAGCTTTTTCCCAGTAAAGTTTCTGATGACACTGAAGCCTTGGTTTACACCAGAATTGCAAGCTTGTGAGTCTAAGCAGAGGACCTAGCTAAGCCATGTTTAAACATGGCTCACAGAAACTGTGAGATAACAATGTATGTGGTTTTGAGTCACTGACATTGAGGCAATTTGTTATGCAGAGACAAAGGATGAATACCTCATAAGAAAGCAGCATTTATGGTGCGAAATAAAAACTGGGGAGCCATGTTAATACTCTTCTTTATGGGCCTGACTTCCTAAATGAGAGATAGACAAGTCTGAGAGTGATGACTGGGGTTAAGAAATGGCAGCAGTGGGTGGGAATGCAAGCTAGTGCAGCCACTCTGGAAAAAAATATGGAGGCTTCTTAAAAATCTAAACATAGATCTGCCATATAATCCAGCAATCCTACTCCTGGGGATATACCCAAAGAAATGTGACTCAGGTTACTCCAGATGCACCTGCACACCCATGTTTATTGCAGCACTATTCACAATAGCCAAGTTATGGAAACAGCCAAGATGCCCCACTACTGGATGAATGGATCAAGAAAATGTGGTATTTATACACAATGGAATTTTACTCAGCCATGAAGAAGAATGAAATCTTATCATTCGCAAGTAAATGGATGGAACTGGAGAACATCATTCTGAGCGAGGTTAGCCAGGCTCAGAAGACCAAAAATCATATGTTCTCCCTCATATGTGGACTTTAGATCTAGGGCAAATACAGCAATGTTGTTGGACTTGGGTCACACGCTAAGGGGAGAGCACATATGGGAGGAATGGGGATAGGTAGGAAACCCAAAACTTGAAAGTGTTGATGTCCCCACTGTAGAGGAGCTAATACAGCAACCTTAAAATGACAGAGGTCAATTTGGGAAGGTGACAGGGAAGTAGTGAAGAGGCCAGGTAGAGATGAATCAATTCGGGTTGTAATACACTTGTGCATGGAAGCAATGCTAGGAATCTCTCTGTATAGCTATTCTTATCTCAACTAGCAAAAACGCTTTGTCTTTCTTATTATTGCTTATGTATTCTCTTCAACAAAATTGGAGAAAAGGGCAGAACAGGTTCTGCCTGGAAGCGAAGCGGGTGGGTGGGAGAGGAAGGGGGTGGGAGAGGGGTTGGGGGGAGAAATGGCCCAAACAATGTATGCACATATGAATAAATGAATTTTAAAAAATGACAGCAGTGAATCAAAGGGAACTAAATATAGAAAATTCCAGTTTCGTCAAACATAAGCCTGGAAAGCTTTACCCTTACCCATTTTCTCTGCAAAGTGGCCAAATGATCCTTAAGTGCAGAAATGTGAAAAAAAGGTGAGATGCTTTTCTTTCTTTTTCTTTCTTTCCCTCTCTCTCTCTTTCCTTCGTTACTTTCTTTCTCTCTGTCCCTCCTTCCTTTCCTTCCTTCCTTTTCTTTCTCTCTTTCCCCACCCCACTGTTCCCCTTCCTTCCTTCGTTCCTTTCCTTTCTTTTTTTTTTTTTTTAGACAGGATCTCACTATGTAGCCCAGGCTAGCCTTAACTCTGGATTTTCCTGCCTCAGCTTCCCAAAGGGATTATAGGCGTGTGCCAGCACACCCTGTGAGAAATGCTTTTCCATGAGATATAATCATGCCATAACCTGAAACAGGAACCCACTAGCATAGGAACGCCACAGGGAGAGAGAAACATTTCAAACTGATAGATTTCTCAGTTTCTACCTGTAAAACCCAATGCTCCTTCCTCATGACTTTAGGAAACTGAGGACCTGAACAGACTAAAGCAAGAACAACACTCAACCTTCCTTTTAGGTTGGAAGAAGAAGATTCAGAGTTCAATGAAATTAAGAAGACTCTCAGCACCGACTGCAAAAGAAAGGAGATGGATACTAAGAGGTAGGTACAAGCATTGGTGTCCCAGGTCAAAGTACACAGAACAAAACAAAACACTAAGTGTGGGGTCTAAACAGAAACATTTGCAACAGGAAAGATTAAACTGGTGCTAGAGAAGGCAGGCAAAGTAAGTAATCAAAGAAAGATGTAGTCAACTAAAAAAAGTAACTTTGGATGTGTGTGTATGGTGCTGGGCATCAACCCAGGCCTCATGCATGCTGGGCAAATATTCTACCACTGAACTATACCCCAGTCTCCAAAATAACATTTTAATAGCTCAAACTCTGATGGAAATAAAAGAAATCATAAATTCTATAAAATCCAAAGAATGGGCTGGGTGTGACCCTGTGGTAAACTGTGTGTGATTAGTATGCACAAAGCCCTGGGTTCTATCCTCAGCATCTAAATAAATAATAAATAGTAAATAAGTAAATAAAATCATAATAAAATGAATTAATAAAAACCAGTGTGAGAAGAAAAGGGTGCCGGCAGAGACGATGATGTAAGTGAACAAAATACACATCATGAACAAAAAGAACCGAAGGCACGGCTAGTGCTTGGAAAGTTTATTAAAAGTACATAAATGAAGTGATTTGAATTTGTCTAGGCTGTAGGAAAAGGATGAGTGCAGATTTAGACAGAGAAGAACGTTCTGGAAGGGTCCCTTCAGAGAGGCAGAGAAGGAATGAAAATAGAGTTATTCTGTAGAACATGAACAAGGAGCTTCTAGAAGCAAGGGCAGTTAGTGTCAAGTACTAAAGAAAGGTCGTCGATGTGAAGACAAAGTGGTACAAAACCTCTCTGTGGAGGAGGGAAAATCAGAAACTTTCAGTTGTGGTGCCTCAAGGATCCTTGATCTCCATAGGTTACCAAGGGAAAAGCAGAACTTTCCAGACCAAAGTGGGAATAACAGGTTTCTATTTGATCATCTGTACTTTCAACTAGGACTCATAAGCTGCTAAGGTGTTCTTTCATAAGCATCCTTTCTTGAGACAAATGCACACTTTTGAACTAATTTTTAGAGCCTCTTAGATAAGATTTCTGTGTCACCAGGCTGTCTTGTAAACCCTGGCAACAGATCAGAACTTTCTCTCTCTGGTTTAAGATGCTCTTGATACTTTCCCCAGTATTATCCCATTTAAGGACCAATAATCTAACAATGGAAAACACTAGCTAGTGCAGCTCTAGAGAGAGCAAGAGTCAGTGCAGACTGTACTCTATCCTAGGGACCAAATGCTTTATTCATTCACTTGATATGCTTCAGCCAACTTCTCATAAAGCTGAGAAATGTCCTTCATTCCCTACCCCAAGTGCCTATTCTGTATTCAGTATAGGAAAGAAAGCAATAAAAAAAAAATTCCTCATAGCTATGTTTCAAAAAACAAAAACAAAAGACAAGCAACAGTTTCAAGAAGAGTAAAGAGAATAATTTTCTGAAATATTTATTATAGAACAGAAGCCAGAATTTTGGTTTAAAACACTACTAAGAACAAGGAAGGGAAAGGAGAGGTCTTGAAAAGGGAGAAATGTCTTGTTGTGCAATTCCACATTCAATCTCTCAGGGCTCTTTGCAATCAAGACTCATGGGAAACCCAGTTCAGCCCAAGCAAATTAATTAAGCCACTGCTGGGGGTCAGTGGCTGTTTTGCTGCTAATTTGCTATTATAAATAAAGTGCATAATTATCACTGAGTTCTGACCAAGAAAGCTAAGTTTCCCCCAATGCTGGGTGGGTTGGCAGTGGGGACACATCATCTATTACAGCTGCCACGCTGATGGCACACACTACTGTGAGGCAGGATGTGAGGTCCCAACCGCAACAAGCACCTGGTCTTAAGTCTTTACACAAATGCATGTGTTGAGTGAATTCATGCTCTTTTATTATTTTTTAAATGCAGTCTATTTTTCTCATTGATTTTTTTTCTGCTTAGTCTTCTTTAAGAACAGTTTTAGGTGTACAGCAAAGTTGAGGGGGAGATACTGAGATTTCCCATAGACCCCCTTCCTTCACACATCTACACCCTCCCCCATTACAGAGTGACACATTTGATACAGCAGATGAACCTACATTAGCATACCACTATCACCCCAAATCCATAGCCTACACTAGGGTCATGTTCTTAGTTTTATACATTCTATGGGTTTACACAAAGGTTGAATAACTGCTATCCACCATTACAGTGTCATACAGAGTAGTTTCACTGCCCTACAAATCCTTTACGCTCCAGGTATTCATCCCTGCTTCTTCCTGGGATTTAGTTTTAAGATTCCAAAAGCACATGACAAGTGTAACAGCATATGAGTTCAGTTCAGTAAGAGCTCTGCTCCTTTCCTTGTAGGACTCTGGCTGGATGCCTGGTGCACTCATTCCCTGAGGTTGTCTGGTAACATTCAGAATATCCTTGACCCAAGAGAAGGAGAAAAAACTGTTTAGATCTGTCCCTGTTCCCTCCACTCGTCCCCAATTCAAATCCTGATCTTTCTTCTCTCTACAACATGGTCCTGACTTGTATTATTATTCTCTCCTTATAGACAGAAAGAAAATTCCTTCCAGAGTTCTTTTCAAAGTGCCTTCCCTATGCCTCCCTATCTCCTGTTTATTTGTTTATTTGTTTTTAAAACAGGGTCTCACTATGTAGTCTAGGCTGGCCTTGAACTCAAGGTCCTCCTGCTTCCACCTTCTATCTCCCAAGTGCTGAGATTACAAGGGTGTACCAGTGCACCCAGCCATTCCTAATCTCTTTTTAGAAACTTCCAGGTAGCGGCCTCTGAGTTGTTCAACAGCAGCTTGTATCTTCCCAGACCTGGGGGCCCTGATGACAGAGGTGGCCCAATGTACCTCTTCTCTGAATTCCCTGTTTTGATCTCCAGCTATGTCAGACATACTTGGTAAACACAGGCACTAGAAAATAATTTTTGATCTAAAAGGTGAAAGACAGAACAAAGTGAGGCATCAGCTGGTTCATTTTCTGGCCAGCCAAAGCCATGGACTGCCTCCAGGTTGCATACATTCTCAGTCACTGGACTCAAGGGTGGACTCGAATGGTAGCCTGCATAGGTGTCAGATCCGCTCAGTCTCTGGTTTCTGACATGATCTGGCCAAGGAAATTGCCTTCTGCTGCCTGCAAGTTTATTGCTCTTCAGCTTCTTTTTTTTTTTTTTTCATTTATTCACATGCTCTTCAGCTTCTTTATCAGTGATTATAACCCTCTTCTCACACAGGCTGCAAGAGCCTTCTTCCCTTTACCAACGCTGCACTTCTCGTTCCAAAGACCATAATTTAAAGCATTTGGGGAAAATATCTCTGAATGTTGTTATAAGAGTTATAGGATAAAGAGATTATCTTAATTATGTCACTCAACGTGGTGCGAGACCCATGCAGAGCAAATGTCTTTGCAATCTCATGTCACTGGAGAAAAGCTAGCACAACATGTAATACGTATTTGGAACGCTCACACATTCTTATTATCTTGCATTTCCTTAATAGAATGCAAGAACCATATGTTGAGTCAATAATATGTGGTGTTAAAGTATCTCATTTATCTTCCAATTGCAAGGTAGGTCTACTTGCAGTCTAACTGGCTTGATTTCAGGGAGTCAAGAAAATCCTCTTATTTTCCTGCCTGACACCTAAAATTTGACATCAGTCAATTATCCCTGTAGATTAAGACATCGATCTCTTTGTCTGGAAAAATCTGTAATCAGATATTAGCATTTGCATCTGTGTGGGAAGCCAGAGGCAGTATTAAGTAGGCCACACAAAAGCACAGATGCATGAGAGGAAGGTCTGGAGGGCAGATGCCTTGAAAAGTCAGGAGATGGGCTCTCCTGAGACAAGGGTCACTCCTCAATTTGGGGATAGGAGCTATAGTAGTGGTGGGAATCTTTTGAATAGAGTAGAATGCTTTTAGACTAAGTAATTTAAACTGGGGATTTCTTTTACCAAAAGCACAAGCATTAATGAAATATTGATGAATTTTGGTATTAACTACTCCAGTACATCAAAGATATGCCCTAAATCTAAGACATAGGCAATATGGTATTTATATCTGTCACAAGATTAGTATCCAGATTATCAAGATTCTACAAATCAATAAAAAAAGCAAACAATCCAATCAAAACCTTGACAAAGGAAACAAGCAAATCAATAGAAGAATAAAGATAAGCAGCTAATAAACCTATGGAATATTCTCTAATTCTGAGGGAATGATGATTGAGAAAAAAATGCCTACTAAAATAAAAATAAGACATAATTTCACATCCATCACGTTGGCAATACATTATAAGTGTGACTGTACCAAGTGTAGGTGAGGCTATTGGGAAATGTAGGTAGGAATGAATTTTCTAATTACATTTATCGTGGAGAGTCATCTAGCCTTATCTGGTAAAGATGGAGTTGCACATTCCATTCAGCACACTAATGTTGGTATATCCCCTACAGCAAGGGTCAGCAAATTATGGCCTATGGGCTGAATCAGGCCCAATGACAGTTGTATGGCCCATGTGCTAGGAATGATTTTCATTCACTTTTAAATGGCTGAGGGGAAAAAATAATCAGAATTGTAATGACATGCCAAAATAATGTGATGAAGTGAGGTGTCAAATGTCCACATTCACAAATAGTTTCATGAACACACGCCACACTCATTTACATACTGTCAGTGGCTGCTTTAGCAGACCATCTGGCCTGCAAAGTGGAAAATATTTACTGTCTCACCTACTGCAGTTTATAGACCCTGGCCCTAGAGAAACTCTCATCCATGTACAAGAGCATTCACTCAAATGTTTGTATTGAAAGAAAGAAACTGGAAACAAAGTAAATGTCCATTGAGAAGTGACTACAGAAATTGGGGTATATTTACACAATTTACACAATTTACACAATGAACTGGAACAGCTAAACAAAAAAGGACCTACAGGTATTGACTTCGATAAATCTCAAGCACTCCATGCCGAACGGAAAAAAAGCAAGTTTAAAAAGGATGAAATAGGAAATGACTTAGCTACAGCTAAAAAGCACCCTAAATGATTCAATTCACAGTGTTTAGATGTACAAAGAGAGATAAAGAACTCAAGAGTAAAAATACGACCAGGAAAAGCACATGCATAGGATGTCACTTATTTCTGCAGAAGAAGAAAAGGGACGAGGAGGGGACCTCTCTATCTGCATTTATAATAGTCTATGTATTACCTCAAAAAGAAACACCTATAGCAAATAAAGAAACTTCATGTGTTTAATATGGGTATGTATGTGTATTTAACACAATGGGCTCTATATCTGAAATATATGAAATGCTTTCATAATAAAAACTGTATTTTTATATGCAGAATACAAAACCACTTGAATAGCTATTATTTCTATTGCCCATTTTTTCAGCTGACCACAACCTTTTTGTTAAATGCCCTTTGAATTACATAACACTTGGGGAAAGAAACCAGGAAGGAGGTTGGGCAAGTGTCAGCCCTATATTGTTGGATGCCAGGAAGTGCATGCAACCGGGCATGATTAATTACATAGTCCATAAAGCTGTGTTATTTGACTATACACCTAATTACAGTGAGCACTATAGGGTAGGGTGACAAAATAATTGCTGTAAACCAAGATAAATGCTTTATGAATTTTGGAACCAAGGTAGAAATGGAAAAGAATTCAGTAGCACTAGATTGCATGGGGAGTAAGGCAGCTCCCAATCACCCCTCTGTTAATAAAGAAGGTTCATTTCCCAGACACGCAGAATGCAAAACAGCTTCGATTCCAACAGCAGCTCCAGAAAAACAGAAATGGGCCATTTCTGGCTATAAGTCGAGAAGGGTGTTGCTATGAAGCGTCATTAACTACTAATGAGAATGATGCCAGCTGTGGTGTGAAAATTTTATTTACAGAAAGGTCTAGGAGTTTGAGGCTGACCGGGGAGAGTGTTCATGAAGTCTATTTCCTTGTAAAATCACAGTCACCAGCCTGACTTGTCCTGATTCTTCCTTTGCCGATAAGGGTGGCAGTGAAGCATTAGAAAAGTCTGGGCCACCTTGTAAGGAAAAGTTGGTGGTCAAAGGGCACAGGAGGCTTGTCAGGCCAGATTTTGTCAGGTCAGACTCTGGGTAGGTAACTCACTGTTGGGCTGTTTGCCTTCACTAGTAAGATTGCAAGCAGGAGCGGAGGCCATGAAGCATGAGGACAATAGTGCTGCAGTCCTGCAACCTGGGTTTCCTATCTGCATTGCTACATGCTGTGTGTACAACCTGGCTAAGCTCTGTATATTCTCATTTCTTCCAAGGTCAAATGAATGAAACTGTATGCTAATAAGAGTAAATATCTAGCAGAATATGTTGTCCCATGCCTGCCATCCCAGCTGAGGCAGGAAGATACCAGGTTCAAGGACAGCCTAGGCTACATAGCCAGACTCTGTCTTGAAAGAAAAAAAGAAAGGAAGGAAGGAAGGAAAGATCTCACAGGATCATTGATCATTTAAAAAGAATTTCTGCAAAAATGGTTTATAAAGGGTTAAGTATTGCAAAGATTGTAGCAGTTCTAGCACATGCTTTGATTTGTGTATTGTACAACTTAATGAGACCATTTCCACTGATCAGTATTTTATCTGCCATGGTCAGTGTGATTTATAAGGGGGGGGGTAGGAGAGATGGAGGGAGGGAGGCAGGAAAGGTGAAGGAGGAAGGATGTAAGAGGTAGAAAATGGGGAGAAAAGGGAGAGAGAAAGAGAAGGGAGGGAGCAAGGTAAGGTAGGAATGATAGAGGGAAAGAGCTGTGATGGGGAGGGAGGGAGAAGGGAAGCCTGTCTATTGCCCCCAAAGGAAAATCTTGATGGGGTCTGATCAATACTCACAGACCCATTCAACCAGCACTATTTATGGACTTTGGGCAAGTAACTCACCCATCTCCTTGTCACCACCTGCAATGTGTGGACGGATAATTTAACCAATGTCTCACAAACGCTGTGAGGTAAATTTTAGAGACAAAAACTTGACAATCCAAAATAAGCCCAAAGGGCACAGTCTCCCAAAAGATATTAATGGACAATACAGCTGCAGAACTGCTGTGATGAAACCAAGCTTTGCAATGCAAATGTCCACCAGCTCTGTGGCTCATACTTTAAATGATTTGCTCCAATTGGTGCTCACCTTTGAAAAGGCTGCTTTATTACACCAAAAATATCATTTCCACGATATATATATAGTCCCAAAGGGCCATCTTTTATATGAGATGATGCTGATGCACTGGTATTGGAACTAATTTTTTCCAGTACAGAGAGGCCCCTGCAATGAATTAGGCCCTTGTGCTCATGCTCTCCTGATTTTATTTATGTGGCTCGCTTTAGCAATGCGGCCCGCTGCTACCAAATAATGATCTCTTTAAAAGCCAGCAGAACTACACTAGGTTGGAGACCTGAAAGACAGCCTCGATGTAACCTTCTAATAAATTATTTCAATAATATATGTAATAACTACCACTTAAGCAAATAGGTGCCTGTATATTACATCCTAGTTTTTAAAAATGTCCTATTGTCTCCTCCACTAAACCACAAAATTTCCTTCAAATTTCTATTTTTAGAAAAAGAAAAAAAAAATTTTTGGTATCAAAACTACATGTCTTCAAAAGCCTTTCATACTAAAAAGTGGCTAAAATTCTTTGTTAAGGGACTACCGGTGTAACTCAGTGGGACACTACTTGCCTAACATGTGCAAAGCTCTAGGTTCAATCTCCAGCATTGCAAAAAATGAAAACAAAAATCCTTTGTTAAAATGTTTCCCTGTCGATCACTTGTTCTAAGTACGTGAACTGTCCACTCACCATTTACACAGCCAAGCTTTTCACCTGTCAGCTGGACCCCATCGCTTGAGCAACATTTCCTGTTTCTTTTCAATATCTTCCTTGCTAGCTGCATTCAATATTCTGTAATATCTCTCATATTAAAAATTAAAAGCCTTTCTTTTGGTCCCACATCCCCCTCTAGCTCATACTCAATTTCTTTTTTGTGTTTACAGCTAAATTCCTAAAAAGGTTTGCCAACACTCACTGTTTCCACTTTGTATCTACTCGTTCTCTCCTATGCACTGCAATCAGCTTTGTCTGCATTGTACTGTCTGTCCCAAGACTCATTCAAGGTCACTAGTGATTTCCATGAAGTCAAGTTCCACGATCAATACTTCCATGTTAAATCATCTTATCCACATAGTTGACACGCTCATCTCTCCCTGCTCCTCAAAATAATGTCTTCATGGACTTTAAGGATACTGCTCTTGGTTCTCTCTCCCCTTTACAGAGGGTTGCTCTCAGTCTCTTTTCTTCTACCTTGTAGCACAGACCTCTCTGCATGCTGCACACTCACTCCTTAGGTTTGCTTGTCAAGCCCCAGGAGAAAGCACTCTATTCACACTTTTCCAAAATGTATACCTTCCATCTGGACCTCTTTATTTATTTTTGGCAACACTGAGGTTTGAATTCAGGGCCTCACACTTGCTAGGCAGGCACTCTACCACTTGAGCCACTCCACCAGTCCTGATCAGGACCTCTTTTAGTAACTCTAGATTCATGTCCACATCTCACATCCAATCCCTAAGAAAATCCTCCTGGCACTGCGACAATATGGTGACTTCTTACCACTTCCAAGCAACTGAATCTAAGCTGCCATTCACATCTGACCCGGATTCCTATTCCCTTCACTATCACCCTTTCCTCCTGCAGTCTATTCTCCATACGGCAGGCAAGGAGATACTTTTAAACTGTCACATCGTGCAGCCTCCTAGAGCTTCCTGTCATACTCAGGGTAAGAGTACAAGTCTTAACCATGGCTCCCATGACTGGCAGGATTTACCAATCTGATCTTGCTGTCACCATCCTTCCCCTCATTTGCAGGGCCTCCATTGGCAGGCATATTTGTATCTCATTAAACCTGTTGAGTACCTTCCTAGCTCAGGACCCTAACTCAGGTTGTTAGGGTACCTTCGAGGCTTGCAGCCCACTCAGCCTGAAACCGGCCATGACTAACATGAACCAAGCCACCACTTACTGGAACTAAGGGAGGTGGGACGGTCTCTGGGAACAGGGACTGTTTCTGGTTAATCCTGCTAAATGGTATGTGAGTCAATGAGTTAAGACACCTGGTGTTTATCAAGTTCCTGATAAGTAATCTTCAAGTAATCTTGCCCCACCACCAGGATGTGGATGATATCAGAAATATGTGACCCCAGGGGCCATAAAAATTGCTGTGTGACCATGACTAATGTCTAAAAAAATATAAAAGCAGCCTGAACTTTGCATTCTGGGTCCTTGTTGAAACCCGCTGCATCAGGCGGATACCCGGACCCCAGCTGGCTGGAAATAAACCTCGCTTTGTGGCTTACATTATTGTGAGTGTCTTTTGTTCCTCTGAGGGGTGGTCAACCTTGGACCCCAACATCTGGAGGTCCCACTGAGATCTCAGCCCCTCCCTGAGAGGAACAAACGGCCTCTGATACCGAGGTTTAGTTGAGAAAGACCGCGGAAGGAGGATTGGCCACCTCCATTTGGAGGGACTTAGAGTCCCCGTCTGAATTTGGTTGAGAATTCTCATTGAGTGGAAGGAAGGGGTTACAGCCCTGGAGGCTCCACTATTGGAAGTCATGGGAGACATCCCCAACGGTCAGGAACCGCGCCGACGTCCTCAGTGGACATCGTTTGGGCGGTCTTTGGGTAAGGATCCTGAATCTGGTGTGAATGGAATTGCACCTGTGAGAGTAGTCTGGTTGACCGACCGGTACTTGTGTATGTTACAGAGTCCTGTGCGAATTTGTTTGTCTCCTGGAATTGTCTCTTTTGTTCTGTGCTGTCTCCTCTGTCCATCTCTCCTGATCATCATGGGACAGGCTCAGGTAACTCCTAAGACCCTTCTTCTGAGTCATTTTTCAGAAATCCACGCTAAGGGACACAATTATGGCGTGAAAATTAAGAAAGGTAAGTTTAACATCCTTTGTTCAGTGGAATGGCCAACCTTCAATGCAGGCTGGCCTCCTCAAGGTACCTTCTCCTTGGACACAATTAAGAAGGTCCAAGACGTCATTAATAGACCCGGTCTTCACAGCCACCCTGATCAACATCCCTATATCCTTATGTGGCAGACTTTGGTAGAGGACCCTCCTTCCTGGCTGCAGCCATTTATCCATGAGTCACCTGCAGACCGGCCTACGATACTGGCCGTGTCGGGGAACACCCCCATTTCCGTTACTTCCCCCAAAAAGCCTATTCTACAGGAAGAACCGATTCTCCATCCATCCTTGATAGACTTAGATTTTGAAGTAAATCCCCCGCCATATGCCACTGCCGCGCCGCTCCAGCCAGAGGCAGCTGGCCCCCCTGAGCCTCCCCACTCATCAGCTTCCCCATCTGCACCCCTGGTCTCTGGACCGGCAAGGGGACTCAGGCCCCATAGGCAGCGAGAGGAAACCCCAGAGGAGGAGCCCTCTTCCACTTCCACTGGGGCCCCCATCCTCCCGGTGCAGGCCCTGGGTGGTGCTGGTCCCGATGGGGGACGCACCTATCAGTATTGGCCTTTTTCAAGTAGTGACCTGTACAACCAGAAAGCCCAGAATCCTCCTTTTTCTGAGGACCCTAGAGGCCTGACTGATCTGTTCGAGTCCATTTTGCGTACTCACAGTCCCACATGTGATGACTGTCAGCAGCTCCTTAAGACTCTATTCACCACTGAGGAACGGGAGCGGATTCTCACTGAAGCCAGAAAGAATGTCCCCAGCGACAATGGACGACCGACCACCCTGCCAAACCTGATTGATGATCGTTTTCCTTTGAACAGACCCGACTGGGACTATGGGGATGCAGAAGCATCTCTGGGTCTACCGCCAGACTCTTATGGCAGGCCTCCGGGTGGCAGCTCACCGCCCTACCAATTTGGCTAAGGTAAAGGCAATAATGCAGGGGGAAAATGAAAGCCCAGCCACGTTCCTTGAGCGTCTTTACAATGCATACAGACAGTATACCCCCCTAGACCCACTAGCAGAGGTGAATCAGTCAGCCGTGATAATGTCCTTCATAAATCAGGCTGCCCCAGATATCAGGAAGAAACTATATAAGCAGGAAGGACTTGGGGAAATGACTATCTGGGATCTGATGAAAGTAGCCGAAAGGGTTTTTAAAACCCGAGAAACCCCAGAAGAACGAGAGGATAGAATCAGGAAGGAGAATCAGGAACTACAAGAAAGGATTTGGAAGGAGGACAGGGAACACCAGAATAAGGAAAACAAGAAACAGCAAAAGGAGATGGCTAAGATATTGCTAGCAGGAGTCCAGGGTCTGGCCGGACCGAGTTCTGGACGGACTGGCCCCACACGTCCCCGAAGAGATCGACCCAGGCTAGACCAGGGACAATGTGCCTATTGTAAGGAATATGGACACTGGAAGAAGGAATGTCCCAAACTCCAGGGTCGCCCGGGACCAAATAGCAGGCCCAATAATGACGTCCGGGTCCTGTTAGCCGGAATGGACAGTGACTAGAGGGGACGTGACTCGGATCCTCTCTCTGAGTCTTGGGTAACCATAAATGTGGAGTGGAAGCCCGTGAGATGCATGGTGGACACAGGGGCCCAATATTCAGTCCTTAATAAACCTACTGAGCCACTGTCCCAGAAAATTAGTCTCGTGCAGGGAGCCACTGGGTCCAAGGCATATCAATGGACTAGCAAATGTCAGGTGGATTTGGGCCGACATCAGGTGACCCATTCCTTTCTGGTCATTCCTGAGTGCCCTGCCCCCCTTCTGGGACGTGATCTGCTAACTAAGGTGAGGGCTCACATTCACTTTGAGCTGGACAGTATCAAAGTGACAGATGGACAAGGACAGCCCCTCCAAGTCTTGACCATGTCTCTCGAGGATGAACATCGCTTGTTCTCCTTGTGGGACCCTCCCCTGAAACCTATTGAGTGGTCCCCTGAAATGGCTTATTGGATTCAAACCTACCCCCAGGCTTGGGCAGAAATAGCAGGTGTGGGGCTGGCAGAACATTGAGCCCCGGTAATAGTAGAAATCAAGGCTTCGGCTCAGCCCATCCAAGTCCATCAGTATCCCATGTCTTCCGAGGCACGGAGGGGCATTGCCCCTCACATAAACCGTCTCCTGGAGGCCGGAATATTATGGCCCTGCCGTTCTGCTTGGAACACTCCACTCCTCCCCATTAAGAAACCCAGGGGAAAAGACTATAGGTCAGTCCAAGATTTAAGGGAAGTAAACAAGAGGGTCAAGGACATCCACCCCACAGTCCCCAACCCCTATACCTTGCTGAGCCATTTGCCCCCCTCCCATGTTTGGTATACCACTTTGAACTTGAAAGATGCTTTTTTTTAGCATAGTCCTGGCACCCAACAGTCAACACATTTTTGCCTTCGAATGGCATGATGAAAATACGGGAACCCCTGGACAGCTAACATGGACTAGACTTCCACAAGGTTTCAAAAACTCCCCTAGTCTGTTCAATGAGGCTCTTAATCAGGATCTGGACTCATATCGCCGGAGCCACAGTTCCGTCACACTTTTGCAGTATATAGATGACTTGCTTCTGGCAGCTGCATCTGAAGCTGAGTGCTGGCAAGCCACTGGAGACCTCCTCCAGGAGCTGGGGAAGTTGGGTTATCGGGCCAGTGCAAAGAAGGCTCAAATTTGTAGACAAACAGTCACCTACCTGGGGTATGAACTAAAAGAGGGAACCAGATAGTTAATGAATGCTATGAAAGAAACTATTCTCAGACTCCCCATCCCCACCTCGGCTCGAGAAGTCCGTGAGTTCCTGGGGATGGCGGGCTACTGCCGGCTGTGGATATTGGGGTATGCTGAACTGGCAAAAACCTTATACGAGGCAACTGAGGACAAGACCCCTTGGGCCTGGGGGCCAGATCAACAAAAGGCCTTTGAGGAGCTCAAGACCACCCTCCTGAGAGCCCCGGCCCTGGCGCTGCCAGACCCTCTAAAGCCCTTCACCCTCTTTGTAGATGAAAGGAGGGGGATAGAGAAAAGGGTACTAATGTGGTGCCTAGGGCCCTGGAAGCAGCCAGTTGCTTATCTATCCAAAAGGTTAGACCCAGTTGCAGCAGGCTGGCCCCCATGCCTGTGGATCATAGTGGCAGTTGCCCTAATAGTAAAGGACGCAGATAAGCTCACTTTTGGGCAACATCTGAAGGTGGTAACCCCCCATGCAGTAGAGGGGGTGTTACCTTCTAGGTTAATTCTTTTTGATCTAACCTTTTCTCTAGTACCTGTTCCCCTTTTCCTATTGGCCTCAGTTGCTTTAAGGTATCTGCTTTAGTTTCTCTGCATTAAGGGCAACAAATGCTAGCTAGTTTTTTAGGTGTCTTACCTATCCTCACCCCTCCCTGTGTGCTCTCACTTTTATCATGTGCTCATAGTCCAATCCCCTTGTTGTCTTTGCCCTTGATCTAATGTCCACATATGAGAGGGTACATACGATTTTTGGTCTTTTGGGCCAGGCTAACCTCACTCAGAATGATGTTCTCCAATTCCATCCATTTACCAGCGAATGATAACATTTCGTTCTTCTTCATGGCTGCATAAAATTCCATTGTGTATGGATACCACATTTTCTTAATCCATTCTCAGTGCTGGGGCATCTTGGCTGTTTCCATAACTTGGCTATTGTGAATAGTGCCGCAATAAACATGGATGTGCAGGTGCCTCTGGAGTAACAGTCTTTTGGGTATATCCCCAAGAGTGGTATTGCTGGATCAAATGGTAGATCGATGTCCAGCTTTTTAAGTAGCCTCCAAATTTTTTTCCAGAGTGGTTGTACTAGTCTACATTCCCACCAACAGTGTAAGAGGGTTCCTTTTTCCCCGCATCCTCGCCAACACCTGTTGGTGGTGGTGTTGCTAATGATGGCTATTCTAACAGGGGTGAGGTGGAATCTTAGCGTGGTTTTAATTTGCATTTCCTTTATTGCTAGAGATGGTGAGCATTTTTTCATGTGTTTTCTGGCCATTTGAATTTCTTCTTTTGAGAAAGTTCTGTTTAGTTCACGTGCCCATTTCTTTATTGGTTCATTAGTTTTGGGAGAATTTAGTTTTTTAAGTTCCCTATATATTCTGGTTATCAGTCCTTTGTCTGATGTATAGTTGGCAAATATTTTCTCCCACTCTGTGGGTGTTCTTTTCAGTTTAGAGACCATTTCTTTTGATGAGCAGAAGCTTTTTAGTTTTATGAGGTCCCATTTATCTATGCTATCTCTTAGTTGCTGTGCTGCTAGGGTTTCATTGAGAAAGTTCTTACCTATACCTAACTCCAGAGTATTTCCTACTCTTTCTTGTATAACTTAAGAGTTTGGGGTCTGATATTAAGATCCTTGATCCATTTTGAGTTAATCTTGGTATAGGGTGATATACATGGATCTAGTTTCAGTTTTTTGCAGACTGCTAACCAGTTTTCTCAGCAGTTTTTGTTGAAGAGGCTGCTATTTCTCCATCGTATATTTTTAGCTCCTTTGTCAAAGATAAGTTGCTTATAGTTGTGTGGCTTCTTATCTAGATCCTCTATTCTGTTCCACTTGTCTTCATGTCTGTTTTTGTGCCAGTACCATGCTGTTTTTATTGTTATTGCTTTGTAATATAGTTTGAAGTCAGGTATTGTGATACCTCCTGCATTGTTCTTTTGACTGAGTATTGCCTTGGCTATTCGTGGCCTCTTGTGTTTCCATATAAATTTCACGGTAGATTTTTCAATCTCTTTAATGAATGTCATTGGAATTTTGATGGGAATTGCATTAAACATGTAGATTACTTTTGGGAGTATCGACATTTTTACTATGTTGATTCTACCAATCCATGAGCATGGGAGATCTCTCCACTTTCTATAGTCTTCCTCAATCTCTTTCTTCAGAAGTGTATAGTTTTCCTTGTAGAGGTCTTTCACATCTTTTGTTAGGTTTACACCTAGGTATTTGATTTTGTTTGAGGCTATTGTAAATGGAATTGTTTTCATACATTCTTTTTCAGTTTGCTCATTGTTAGTGTATAGAAATGCTAATGATTTACATGCAGAGTCTTCAAGAGCAGCCACGGATGGGTTGGCTGGTTGCTCTGATCTTGCTCAATGCCCAGAGCAGGAGCCTCGCAAAAACCAACCCTTGCCAGCCCTATAAGAAAACCTGGATACTCACCAACGGGGAGACTCATACCACCCTTAACGAGACTACTTGCCCTGCCCCCATAGGAACTTGGTGGCCGGAGCTTCAATTCTGCTTTAGAGACATCAATTCTGCCTACAAGTCTACAGCCCCTGAGTCAGCCCGACATTATGGTTTTTATGCTTGCCCGGGCCACAAAAAGAACAAGGACTGTGGGGGGATACAATACTCCTTCTGTAAGTCATGGGCATGTGTCACATCCAACGATGGTGAATGGAAGTGGGGGATATCTAAACCGGACCTAGTCAAATTTGCCTTTGTAAACGGGGTACCCTGGGGATGCAGAATTCCGTTACCCCCCCATGAATGCCAGCCCACAGATACAGATAGAATCAAGGTCACTTTCACTGACAGTGGCAAAGAGGACACCCCCGGGTGGATACAAGGCAAGGTGTGGGGACTTGTGTTTTATAAATATGGTGGACATTCTGGCTCGACTGTAGTAATCAGATTAAAAGTTGAGCCCATGGGGCCACTGTCCAAAATGGTAGGCCCCAACAAAGTACTCAAGCCGCCCTATGTAGAGCTACCTCTCCGACCTCGCACAACCCCGGTCCCTACCCGGCCTCACACAAAGGCTAGTATTAAAACTACAGGACCACTAGGCACCAGCCCTCCCTTGGGGAAGCCCAGTCTCATGACCGGGTCCACAGATCCCCTCTGGAATTTGGTAAATGCTGCATTCCTAACATTGAACCACACCAACCCTAATATGACTACCTCCTGCTGGCTGTGCTATGATGTGAGGCCCCCATTCTATGAGGCAATAGGGCTAAATGTCACCTACAATGTCTTGACTAGTGAAAACCCCACTCAATGTTCCTGGGGAGACCGTAAGAGAGGTCTGACCATACAACAAGTGAGCAGACAAGGAACCTGTTTAGGGAAGGTGCCGACAGAAAAACAGGACCTATGTGCTACTATAAATAACAACCCCGCCTGGGGCGATGGTATTAAGTGGGTAATTCCAAAAGGCAATGGATGGTGGGTATGCTCACAGTCTGGGCTCACCCCTTGCCTATCAACTAATGTCTTTAACAGCTCTAAAGAATTCTGTGTCCTAGTGACTGTGCTGCCCCACATCATCTATCATTCTGAGGAGAGCCTATATTCATACTGGAATACAGGAACAGGTGAGAGAAAAAAGAGAGAGCCTATTTCTGCATTAACCATTGCTACCCTACTTAGCCTAGGAGTGGCTGGGGCAGGAACCAGCATAGCCTCCCTGGCTACTCAACATAAAGGGATGTCCTCGCTGTGCACGGCCATAGATGAAGATATAGAGAGGATAGAGGCCTCCATTAGTCACCTGGAAAAATCCCTTACCTCTCTATCTGAGGTAGTGCTTCAGAACCGACAGGGCCTAGACTTAATTGTTCCTCCAGCAGGGGGGACTATGTGCAGCCCTAGGGGAGGAATGTTGTTTTTATGCTGACCATTCAGGGGTAGTTAGGGAGTCTATGGCTAAAGTGAGGGAAGGACTGGCAAAAAGGAAATGGGAAAGGGAAGCCCAAGAAAATTGGTTCAAAGCTTGGTTCAATAGGTTCCCCTGGTTCACTACCTTGTTCTCTACCCTGGTGGGCCCTCTGGTCATACTACTGCTTATCTTAACCTTTGGTCCTTGTATTCTGAATAAGCTAGTGATCTTCGTGAAAGATCGAATGAGTACAGTCCAACTCATGGTCCTGAGACAGCAATATGAAAAGTTACCTAGTCCTGAGGATGTTTATGCTCGTCGCCCAGATGAGCATGAGTCCTCATTATGAACAACTAAAGGGGGGGAATATTAGGGTACCTTTGAGGCTTACAGCCCACTCAGCCTGAAACCGGCCATGACTAACATGAACCAAGCCACCACTTACTGGAACTAAGGGAGGTGGGACGGTCTCTGGGAACAGGGACTGTTTCTGGTTAATCCTGCTAAATGGTATGTGAGTCACTGAGTTAAGACACCTGGTGTTTATCAAGTTCCTGATAAGTAATCTTCAAGTAATCTTGCCCCACCACCAGGATGTGGATGATATCAGAAATATGTGACCCCAGGGACCATAAAAATTGCTGTGTGACCATGACTAATGTCTAAAAAAATATAAAAGCAGCCTGAACTTTGCATTCTGGGTCCTCGTTGAAACCCACTGCATCGGGCGGATACCCGGACCCCAGCTGGCTGGAAATAAACCTCGCTTTGTGGCTTACATTATTGTGAGTGTCTTTTGTTCCTCTGAGGGGTGGTCAACCTCAGACCCCAACAAGATATTGCTCACTTCCTCTTGTCAAATGTCACCACCTTGGAGCAGCCTTTCTTGCCTCTTTACATAAACAGCACCAGCCCAGTGCTCTTCACCCAGCATGCCCTGTTGTTTTCTTCAAAGTAGAGATCACTGCTGGAAAGTGTCCTGTATATTTATGCATCTTGTTTACCTAAGTACTATCTGGTATTGTCCAGATGTAAGTAGCTCAGGGGCAGGGGCTTGGGCTTCCTTTGTCTATATACAGTGCCTAGAACTGAGTCCCATAAACAGTACACATGCAACAAGTATTCAATAAACATTTGTCATGTACTGAATATTTATAGAGTGCTGTTTTAATAGCATTCCAACCATTAATCAACTAAACAATGAGTTTGGCCATTATTGATTGTCTTTAAAACATCTACTGTGTTTTTAGGAACAGTTCTGGGGTCTGGGGATGTAGCTCAGTGGTACGATGCTTGCTTAACACAAACAAGGTCCTAGGTTTGTCCCATCCCACAGCACTAAAACATAAAGAGTTTACAGTTAAGGCGGAAAATTAGAAAACTAAGCAGCCTGGTTCCAAAGTTTAACTTAAACACACTATGACATATGCATATATTAGACTTTGACAGTAAGAAAGCGGAGGGAAGAGGGGCAGGTTGAGGGTCAGAAGGTCCTGACACAGATAAATTATAAGTTGTCACAAGGGCCATTGTGTTCTCTAAGTGATGGTTCCTTCTTTATACTTTTTGGGAGAGTAATTTTAAAAAAAATAAAAATCTGTTTGTAAGGTTTGGGTGGGGCAGCTTAGTAGTAGGGCACTTATCCAGCACGTCTGAGGTCCTCGGTTTGATCCCTAGTGCCAAGGGAAAAAAACAATCTTTGAGTTTGTTATAATTTTAATCAGGAAAAAAGGAGTTTCCATTTTGAAAAAAAAAAACAAAGTTGTCCTTATTATTTGTTTCCCATTGCTGCTGTGACAACTACCACAAACTTGGTGGCTGAAAGCAACATTAATTGATTTTCTTTCTTACAGTTCTCAAGGCTAGAAGTCCAAATGGGTCACACTGGGATAAAGCCAAGGTGCCAGTGGACCTATGTTTCTCTTGGAGGCTCCAGAAGAATATCTGTGTCATTGCCTTTCTAGCTTCTAGAAGCCATAGGCATTTCTCAGCTCAGGGCCCCTTCCTCTCTTCAAAGTCAGTAGTATAGCACCTTCAAATCAGTCTCTCCCTTCCTCTACTTCTGTTTCCCTCCTCACATTTCCTTCTCTGTCACTGACCTTCCTGCCACCCTCTTATAAGGACCCTTATGATGCCATTGGGCCCACCCAGATAATATAGGTTAAACTGCACCTCAAAATCCTTTTCTTAATTACCTCTGAAGAGCCCCTGACATGGGAGGTAACATATTCATAGGTTCTTGGATTAGGACAGGGACATCTTTGGGAGGCTATTATTCGGCCCACAACAGTCATCTTCTGTGAGAATGAGAGGAAGAGGTAGTTGAGTCATTAGATCAGTAAACAAAACTGTAGCAGAGAACCAGGCATGGGAACACTTGTCTGTAATTCCAGCACCCAGGAGGCTGAGGCAGGAGAATCTCAAATTCTAAGCTAGCTTGGACTACATAGAAAGACCCTCTCTCAAAAAAACAAAACAAAACAAACAAAAAAGCCAAACTAAAACTAAAACAAAACAAAAAGTATAGCAGATCCTTAAGAATACACACAAATTATTTACATAAAAAATATCTCAACTTGGTGCTTGGTTTGGAGTGACTGTGGCCATAAGGGGTGGATGAACAGTGGCAGTCTGATGGTCACAGACATTTCAAGGGATCTGAATACTGTCCACAGCCAGTAGAAGGGAGGATCAAGGATATGGAAGCCACCTTCTGGTCTTCTCATGTGAAAGTAGTTCACTGTGCATCCTGTCATGGAGCTCAGAGTGTCTTTCAAGTCTTGGGACTGCTGCTATGCTCCTATTTTATTTTGCTTTGCTATTTTTTAGGTATCTGGAGTATAAACTATAAGGACTAGAATTTGAGTTTTACAATAGAATTTTACTCCAAAATAATGCCTATTATATACTATTTCTGCAAAAAAAAAAAAAAAAAAGAAAAAATCTCCCTATCAGAATTTATTTAAAAAGCTATAATAAAACATTACTTTGAGAACTCAGATGGTCTAGAATATGAGTTTCATACATTTTATTGCTCTTCAAATAGTCCCAATTTCCAAATCCCTAAATGTTTCCTTCCCCTTGAACATACCCAAAGTAGTTACATTTGTTGAAGGGCAAACAGACCTCAAATTGTTTAAAAGGGCAGAAAGCAGAAAAGAAATGGTGAGTATCTAATCAAATGTATTTGCTTAATTGATCCTTTCAGTTGTTTCTATGCACACCATGCTCACAAAAACATGTGTTCCTGGGAAGTTAAATTTCAAGGGTTCACCTCCAATCATGGAAGATTACAGAAAACACAGTCTTAGAATTTGATTTGTTTCCTAGGTAACCCCTTCAAATGTGGTATCAGTGCCTCATCATTTTGCTCCTACACATGGATAAAGATCCTGAAACCACATAGTGTAAATTTCAGGAACAGAAAATGACTGGAACAGTCGATCTAAAAGAAGGATCTGGGGTGGGTGTTATTCTTTGGAAGAAAATTTAATTTACTTAAGTTAATAAAAATAGCGGGAGAAAGAAACAAAACTGGAAACTTACTGAAATTTAATTCACTGCAGGATATTGTTATATAGCAGATTAATCTTGGGCCCCAACCAAATGATTGAAGTTTCTCAAACACATGAAATAGCTCATAGCTTAACTCAATGCTTGTGATGTGATATAGTTCACAGGAAGTGAAGAGTTAGATTTAAGTGTTTGAAAAACAGCAGATGATTTCTGAATGTTGACAATGGGTAAATCTAGAAACACAACATAAATGGCATCTATGTAGAAGGAAAAAATGAATAACCTCTCACATAATCCCAAGTTATACATTTGGATTACTAAATTTATAAACATTAAAATTGCTTTGATGAAAACAGCATCTTCCCTCAAAAAATATGAGTCATGAGCAAACCAAAAAGTATATCTATGTCCTCATCTGCCACTGGAATATTAGTATTCAGGGAATGTTTTGTTCAAAATTATCATCAAGGTAGCCTTGAACCACCAAGTCAAAAGCGGAAACAAGAGCAGCCAACATTAGGTAGATGACTGTAGCAATAAACAGAGAAGAGGGAGTCACATTCAATGTGCCACTCAAGGGTTGATTTGGATGACAACAGTCACTGGTGTTGGTGAAGACACACTATCCTTTTCTTCCCTTCTCCTTATTAACAAGTCACTGTGTGCATTTCCAGCTACCTGCTTCTAGGAATGGCACAGCACCCAGGCTGGGCCAGGACATCTCTGTTTGAAAGGACGAACCCAGAGTATCTGGAACTCACATAGAAATCTGTTGAAAGGCTTAATGATTTGCTTCCTTCCAGTATTCACTTGCTTTTGAAAAGTCACACCACCCACTCAATTTGCCAACTGAGAATGATTTAAAATTCAATGCTACTTGCAAATAGGAATCTTTATGTCCTTTAACAAATTACAGAAGCCTAATTATTCTATTTTCATGTTAATTGCCTTCTCTTCCCTTAGGAAATAGATATTATTATTATTATTATTATTAATTATGCACAAGGACGTTTCAAAGTCATATGGCTTCTGTGTACTTATTATTAACTTGAAGTTTTCAAATTGTTTCTTCTTTCACAAGTTACCCCATTGTTTACTTTTAAAGGATGCCACATTTGCAGTAATCTTTACTAAAGAGTTATACTAAATCACTGAAATTAAATTTTCAATTGTTTTAGGGTGCAAGGAATTACTATATTAAGCCCTATCATACAATTTCCCCCAGGATATATTGATAAATTGTTGGAACTCTTACTCTCATCTTTTTTTCTTTTCTTGTTTTGATGCTGGGGAATCAAACACAGGCCTTGCACACAATAAGCAGGGTTCTACCACTGAGCTATATCACCAGCCCTGTTTTTTTGGTCAAATGAGCACTGTAAAATCACCTAATAAGGTAGATGACTGATGCTTATTCCTGTACAGATTAATCTCAGTGTTCCTCACTTTTCATTCTTCGGCATCTCACTTTGATCATCAACAACTGAAAAGCTCCACACTCAAGTATTTTCAGTAATAGATTTAAAATATGCTTTATTCACTAGACACCTGACTACAAAGTTACATATTTGACATACTTCCAGGTTAAATGTCTGTTAGGCTTGAAATATGGTAAAGGAAGTATATTCGGGGAATATGTTGATTTATGTAGATCCCTGAAAAATTCCACCACAATTCAATTCTGTGCCAGGAATATGGCACTTTCTCATGAATTTTCCCCATTGCCACAGAACCTAGCTCAAACTCCAACTTGCTCTGGAATGTTGAACAAATGCAATACCATCTTAAGTGTATATCTTATCATCTGTATAGTGTCAGCAGTGGTATACACAAAGCACTAGGACAATGCCTGGAATAAGTAAATGGTGGAATAATAACAACGTCTGCTACAAACCGTTTCCTGATGCACAAACACAGTTGACATTGCAACTTCCAAGCTCACAACAGGGTAAAGGCACCAACCAATTGTTTTTGGACTAATAGGTGCATATATTTGTATGCAATGTTCAGAGGACTCAGTAACAAACTGCAAGTATTTTAAGCAGAATGAGGTACAACACTAGGATGTTCCAGAGTGTTCCTTTCAGCAAGATCCATACGAAGTGGAGGGAATGCTAAGCTAGATAGATCATCCTATTCTGCAATTAGTCTCTAAATATGAAGATGCGGGGGGCAGGGGGGAAGAAATGACCCAAACAATGTGCACACATGTGAATAAATGAATAATAATAAATAAATAAATATGAAGATGCAAGTTTCGTTTATTGAAATAGCACAGGGCCTGGTGTGGTGTCACGTGCCTTCCATCTCAGTGTAAGAGGCACTCAAACTGCTTTTGCTGAAAAGCACTGACTCCTTACTTGGGCCTACGAAGCTTGGCATCCCTGCCTCAATTTTGTATCTGTCTTTGCTTTAGGCCATTCTCTTTACAGTCACTTTGCAATCACCTTGGATTCCAAAAAGGCCAGAACTAATAAAATCTTTATGACAAGGAATCAGAGCCACTTGTAGCTGCCACACTCCCAGCAAGAACAATTCACATCCCAAGCTAGAGTAATCCTCTCAAACAGGAGCCAGATTATTCCCTCCAGATGATAACTTCCTCAAACTGGACCAGAGCACCTGCCTCACCAAGATTGCCAGCCCCACCAGTCATGAGACCAACCAGACCACACCTGTAACAGGACTGTTGAACTATGCATACCTTTGTCCCCTGCCCACAGTTGTTTTGTCTACTTAAACCTATAGTTCATGTCTGTACCCCAAAGATGGCTGAGGATAAGCTGAGTGCTTACTCTGCCTTTTCCCACAGCATGTACCCAGCCACATAATAAACCTCCTTTTTCTGCCTTCACCATGCCTCTTTATTTGGCACTTAGGGGCAGGTGGCTGAACCTGGCCTATGGAATCTCAGGAGTTTGGGCCTTGGGTCCTAAACTCCAGTTTCACCAGCACTCTTAGTTTAAGGCCAACCTGAGCTACACAAGATCCTGTCTCAATAAGTCTGATATATTATAAGAAGTTTTGTAAATACCACAATGTACCTCCTGCATAATAAAAAAAAATTAAATTAAAAAAAATAAAATAAAAATAGCACTATTGTCACCGGAGGACAGATGAGGAGGCTCCCACAGCTTCCCAGTTTCCACGGAAAAATCTCAGGTCTTTGAGATCCACAAACATTGAAAAGCATTTCAAGGTGTCTCACAACAGGGAGTCTCACAAGGTAAAGGTTTTAGTGAGGATTTATTTTAGTATAACAGGATAAAGTGTAGACAAGGGCGGGGGGGGGGCATAGCGGGTAGGGAAAGAAAGACATTTCCTGTTCCCCACACAGGAAATGGGAGCAAAGACTCAAAATGGTGGTCCCCAACTCTTAGTTTTATAGTGGAGAGCTGGGGGAATACACGTGGTCAAAGATAATGGGTCCCTGTAGCTGAGATGGCTGCCAGGGAGGGGTCACCTTCCAAATCACACCCTAAATCAGACACATTAGGATGCTTTTCCCTTTCCTACACGTGATTATTTCTCCACCCATCCAAGGATCCTTGTAGCTTGTTAACGTCTCAAAAAGGCAAGCTGAAGCAGGTAGCCCCTCTTTGTCTCCCAGTGTCTGTAACTTAGCATCTATAAGGAGAGGGGAGGGGGCAGCTGCTCCGGCTCTCCAGCCTTGTTCCAGTATCAGAGTCTGACACTTAAAATAGTTACTAAACTAGTATAATTTTCCTGTCTCATCTATCTATCCTGCCTTACTATGATGCAGCTATTGTCAACAACAAAAACATCATAGTTAATAGCCTAGGTAGAACTCAGATGCCTTTATTAAAACAAATGTGAGTTAATTTGTTTTTCACTATATGTGGCACTGATAAATTTGTAAATCTGGATGAACCAAATAGTTTTCTATAAAAATACAAATTCAAAATAAAATCGAGGGAACACAGATAATGTGACTTGCCTAATAACCACAGAACAATTTTAAAAGGTAGTTAAAATCAGCCCCTATAAAGGTATAGGCACAGATTTATCTCAAGAAAAAAAATACACACACACACACACACCACCTGCCTTTGGCATGTGGCAATCAGAAATTAAACTAGACATACATTTGTTTGCTTCTTTGTGGGTTTTGTCCTACTTATAGGACCTCATTGGGCCATTCCAGTCTCCATATATCCTAATTTGTGAAATTCATCTATTTTTTTTCCCCTCCTTCATCTCTTAAATGAGTATTGTAGGAGACCAGAATATGTTCCCCTTGCCAATACACCTATTTTGCATAAGGATTCTTTTGAGAAACTGTAGATACTGGAGGAGCTCTGAAAGCAGTGAAGTAAGGGAAATTTACATTCAGAATGGAAATCTCCATATGTAAGGATGTCTCCCTCTCCATAATAGGAAGTGGAGGACTAAATGTGGGGTCTTTCAGACTTTAATCTGCATAACAAACCTTTCTCTTGTTTACTCTGCTTCTCCTGGTCACCTTCCAGTAACTTCCCTTCCCTACTCCTTTCTTTCCTTGGTAATTCTAAACCTCCTCTGAAGTTGAGGCATTTCCTTGTATATATAAGATTTATATGTTAATAAGTCTGTTAGTTTTTCTTATTGTCCTGTCTTTTGGTACAAGAGCCCAGAAGAGAATTTAAAAAGGTGAAGGGAAATTGATTTTTTCTTCTCCTACAGTATTGTGAATTCTGCTTCATGCTTGTAAAACTGGTACTCTACTGCTTGAGCCACACCTCTAGCACAGTATCCTAATCTTACCTACCACCCAGGAAGACTAAGTGAGGTGAGTGGCAAAAATGACACGCTAAGTGAATTGTTATTATTGCTAAGCAGCAATGAATCAGAGAAAAATATGCACCAGCAAATTCAGAGACACAGCACATTAAATTACATATGTAATTCCAACTTGTTTCATGAACATAAAATACATATAGCTAAAGAGGAGTCATGATGTAAGAGGTGCTCAAACTGCTTTTGCTGAAAACCACTGACTCCTTCCTTGGGTCCATGAATTAACACAGGAGAAAAGCTTGGCATCCCTGCCTCCATTTTGTATTTGTCTTTGCTCTAAACCATTCTCTTTGCAGTCCCCTTGGATTCCAGGAAAGACAGATAACATCTTCATGACAAGGGATGGAAACTACCCCCAACAGTATAGCTTCCTCTGGATAGACCACTTGCCTGACTCCAGAGTAAGCACTCAGCTCAATTTCAGCCAACTTCAGGGTACAGACATGAGTTATAGGTTTAGATAGACAAAGACTTAGCGGCAGGGGACAAAAGGTATGCATAGTTGAACAGTTCCAGTCACGGGTGTGATCTGCTTGGTCATTATCTCAGTCTTTGTTCAGGGAGAGGTTCAGGAGCTGTTATCTGGAACCAGGCGGATAGTCCATCCAAAGGAAGGTCTCCTGCTGTGTGTAGTTTCTGCCCCTTGTCTTTAAGATGTTATCTGTCCTTCCTGGAATTCAAGGTGATTGCAAAGAAAATGGCTTAGAGCAAAGACATACAAAATGGAGGCTGAGATGCCAAGCTTCTCCTATTTTTTAGTTAATTCTTGGGCCCAAGAAGGAGTCAGTGCTTTGCAGCAAAAGCAATTTGAGCACTTCTTACATATGGACAAAGAGGGTGAGCACAGAGATGGAAAAATTTATTAAGAGAAAGTATAAAAGCTCCCATGGGAAGGAAGAGAGAGGTACTGAGTGGTGTTAGAGTGAACAAAAGGGAAGACATGTTTGGTTGGGACCTTCACCCTTGCAGGCAGCTTATTGGAAACACCCTACCACTTACTGAAAGAACCACACCTAGTGTCAAGAGAATGACAAACTCTCACTTTGCCTGGGGGGTCAGAGCTGGCTGAGCATCCATCTCCTGTAGCTTCCCCTAGCACTTGTTGATCCCAGAAAAATCTCCCACCCAACTAAACTTCCCCTCCAGATCCCTCCCCTGTATCTACTCCAAGTCTGTAAGCTGCAGTGGAATTCTGGCTTTGACTGGAAACTCTCCTCCTTATGGCTTCTTTCAGAAGAAGCCTGCACTAGCATTTGTGCTGTCTTCCCGCCTATCCATTCTGTCCTCTTACAGTCTAACAAGTGGGTTGACAATGACTCTGCGGTGTCTAGGGATTTTTATTCAACAGGGTGAGGTATCACCCAATTTTCTATGCTAACTAGTTATTGAACTAATGCAGGTTCATTGGTTCCTTTTATGGCCAAGTCCTGAATGAACAATGGGATTTGGAGGGGATTTGTTCTCAAACTCTGGGAATCATCCTCAAACTGCTTCTCCTCCCACCCCTTGCCTCCCCTTCTACATAGGTGAGCCTTAGGTCATCTTGTTTTGCTGCTCTGTTCTGGAACACTTGCTTTATGGCGGAATAGGGATGGAAAACATTCTGTGATTAACTTTCTTCTTTGTTTTATTGTGTGACTCTCAATTAATTACTGAAAGTCTTTCCCTACCTGTCTACCTTGTTCCTGATTCCTAATCTCTCACTTGCCCTCTACTTGCCAGTAGTAGTCCTGCCCTTCAGTGATAACCAAAAATGTCCCTCGACATTGCCTAAAGGCCTAGGCCATGTATGGAGCTATTTTGGATCATTTCAGTGTCCCTCTGTGAAAAATCACTGATCTAGTGAAATAATGAGCCTTCCCCCTTAGCCCATATGACATAGTCTGTAAAGACATCTTTTAATGATTTTTAAATATTAGGACATATCAGAATTTAATAATTAGATATAATTAGGCATTTTCCTTTGGTCACCTTTAAATTGGTTTCATGATATATAAGAAATACTTGTACAAAATGCTTTGGTTGGGTATCTGATGATTTCCTTAGGATAAACTTACAGCTTGAATTATTGCATCAAAGGAGATAAATATTCACTCATTCATTCTGTAGCAGCCCCATAACATAAATCAGCCCCATGACATTTTAGGAGTGTGGAAGCCCCCACAACCTGGGAGAAGCAAAGGAACCAGTTTGGCCAGAGGACCAGGAGTACAGGAGGCCCGTGCATGCCAAGAATGGACCTATAGCATTCCACTACAAACTGTTCTTTAGGTTAGGGTGGAAGCCTTACATATATATATATATATATCCCCCACTCCAGCGCTGGGGTGGGGGGAACGGGGCACCCGGTTTCCAGACCCCGCTGTGTGTGTCTCTGCTCAGCCTTTCTCTAGCAATAAAGTTTCTGCCTGTAACTCCAGTGCTCCAGCCTCTCATTCTTGAGCATCTTCTGAGAGCAAGAACCCTTTAGCGCATCCTTGGATTTCCCCATGACATCTCACACTCACAACAACTCATTCATTCATTTGTTGCTGGGGCAAAACACAGGGCCTCAAATATGCTAAGTGTTAGGGTGAACAAAAAGGAGCCACCTTAGGAGTGGATTCCCACTACCCACTGGAAGGACCACATTTAGCCTCAAGGGAATGACAAGCCACCACCTTGCCAGGGGTCCGGAGCCCAGCAACACGAGCAACTTACCTACCTAATTACCAGTTATCTCCTGTAGCTTCCCCTAGCGACGGGTGACTCCACTGCGGAAGAATTTTCCCTTATATCTACTCCAAGTCTGTAAGAAGCTGTGTGCTCCAGCTCTCTAGCTGAGGTCCCCCTCCACTGGCTCCTTCCCAAACAATAAACCCTGTGCTGGTGTTTGAGCCATCTCTCTGCCTCTTCCATGCCTCTTTCGTTTCTACACTAAGCACTGACAATACCCCCAACCCTAAAACATTTAAACTGATTCTGTGACCCACTCTCCAGAAATGTTAAATCAATGGAAAGTTCTTTTTGCAGAGCATGTGTGTTTTTATACCACCAACACTAAGCAACCCTCCATAACATACTTTAGCAAAAATTATTTATGAAGCCAGTACATGAAAAATGGCATACCACATCATGGTGTCCCATTTTTATCTAATGGCATTTATTTTCCCACTTATCCTTCAATGAGCTTAGAGTCGTTTTATATGTGATTGAATACCACACAAAATTCTGTCTTATAACAATATTTCTTGAAGTAATTTTGGCTTCTGAATGACAGGTGACATCCTCTGTGTTCCCTGTGTAATTTTATTTTATTGACCTTGAACCTATCATTGGGAAAGATTAGGGACGGTGAGAAGGAAACAACTTAAGAGGGTTTATAGAAATACTGAGAGGAAATAAGCATTCTAGGTTTTGAAAAGCCCCTTCTCACCAACCCTAGAACAAGAGTTTCTTATTTATGATAAGCTGTCTAGAAAATGCAGGCCTCTGGAAACCAAACCTAAAGCAAAGATTTAAAGGCAAAAGTAGGAGAGTTGATTGTCACCAACTTCAGAGGCTGATACAGAATTGCACTTTATGTAACAGTGAAATACAGGATGGATATTCATAATTTTGGTCCTACATTTAGAAACATCATTAAATGAAGTCTAATGTGATCTGGTAGGACAGACCTACAATGGTCACTCTTTTGGTGACAGCTTGGTGGGCCTTAGCTAACTGGTGCCGGGACTCCTGACTCACAGAAACTGAGAATAAAATATGATCTGTCTTCAGCCATTGTTTGTGGTTACTGGAATAGGAAACTAATAGTGATTTAAGATCACTTCTGTTATAATGGTGAAATTATTTGAGCCCTTGAAAAAATAAACTTTGGTTTATTGCATCTGGAAATTCAATCTCTCAGAGCATTCCAGGACCTAACAAGACTTGAGGAGAAGGGAGCAACTTTCTGTATTTCACAATCTCTTAACTTATATCACCAATACATACCACAACATCAAATTTACAATACCTGGGGCAGTAAACACATCTAAAGTCATGATCTAAATACTTAAGTAGATTCTAAGGGACTGAGGGTGTGCTGTATACCTGTAATCCCAGCTTTGTGGGAAGCAGAGGTAGGAGGGTCATGATCTGAAGTCAGCCCTGGGCAAAACCAAAACCCTTATGTAAAAAACAAAACTAAAGCAAAAAGTGCTTAGAGTATGGCTCAAGTGGTAGAGCACTTGCCTAGCAAGTGAAAGTCCCTGAGTTCAAACCCAAGCACTGCAAAAGAAAAAGAAATTTAACTTGATTCCATTTAAGCCGAAATTAAGAAATGACACAAGAGAAATATCTAAAAATAGTAATTCCAATTTTGATTCTTTTCAGTGATGTTGATGAGACTAAATTATGCTCTGTTCAAAAACACCATCATTGGTAATATAACTAATTGACAAATGAAAGCAAAAGGGACATCTGCTAAAATTTGGGTAATTAAAATAAATGCCTATCTTCATTATATTCACATTAAATTTATCATACAATTACTGCATCGTATTTTTATTTTTTGCTTCAAAGCATTTTATAGTACTAAAGTGTTTTTTAAAAATTTTTTAAAATAAACAAGCACTAGAAACTGAGCTTACATAGTGGGGGAAAAAAGGAAAGAAGAAAACATAATTTACTCTTAAGTAAGCTTATTTACTTATTTACTTACTTACTTCTTACTATTTTAAACCGGAACATATTTTATGAGTCATTTTTCAAATAGATAAAACTATGTAATTACTACATAAGGATGATAATTACAGCATTATTTATTATAAGAAGACACAGAAATCTCCCCACATAGCCATCAATATGGGTATTATTAAAATTTTGGGTAGGTTGTTAATATCATAAAATATTATGTGATCATTAGAATAAGTTTACCAGAACTTACAAAATTACTGACATAATTTTGTCCATAATATGCTATTGAATGAAAAAAATAGTTGAAATACCATACCTACAACTTGATAGTGCTTCTATTTTTATTTATTTATTTTTTGGTTTTGGTGGTAGTGGAGTTTGAATTCAGGGCCTCACACATGAGCCACTCTGCCAGTCTAATGCTTTTATTTTTAAAATATTATGTATGCATTTATGTTTTGTGCACCAAAAAGGTTTTAAAATATAAGATTTATTAAATGAAAAAAAAAGATTAAAAAAACCAAACTGCTAACATTTGGCGAAGGAAACGAGAAGGAGGAACTCTGGAAATGTTACTTTTATCTTATTTATTATTAGCTCCTAGGAATTATGTACCTGTGAGGTCCAACCAAACAGATCAGCAACTGTTTAAAATGTCTCATATCTCAGGGAGTGGAGTATAGATTAGTGATAGAGTGTTTGCCTAACATGCATGAGGCCCTGGATTCCATCTCAGCATCAAAATAAATAAATAATAAATTGAAAAAATAAACAGTCTCAGTTGGGCACAGGTGGCATGACGTCTACAATCCTAGCTACTCAGGAAGCAGAGATCAGAGGGATTGAGGTCCCAAGCCAGCCTGGGAAAATAGTTCACAAGATCCTATCTCGAAAAAACCCACCACAAAAAAGGGCTGGTGGAGTGGCTTAAGGTGTAGACTCTGAGTTCAAACCCTAGTAATGCAAAAAAATAAAAAGTCTCATTTCTAAATTGTCTAATAACATGTCCTAGAAAAATGAAGTCTGATTCAAATCCTAAACCCTCCCCCCAGAAACATGAATCATATCTCTGCCCCATCTTCTCTAGTGGGCTGTGTTTCTTCTTGCTCTGGGGCCTTGCATGCACTACAAGACAATGATAGATGTGTCTAGTTCACTCCAAAAACTTTACTAAACTGTCCCAAGGGAAGCAAATTCATGTTTTGTTTGAGTAAGGTCTGGCAGAGAGGCTATAAACACCAACACGTTAAAAAACTTCCCCTCAACTTTTTAAAGATATGTGACAAATAAAAACTGTACATAAAACAGTGTACAACTTGATGTTTTGAGGTCATATGCATTATGAAAAGATTAAATAGATTAAGTGAAGCTAATTTTTATATCCTTCACCTCACATACTTACCATTGCAAACACCTCCACATTAACGCAGTGTGACTTATGTGACATTACTGTAATAATTTTTTATAGCAAGCAGGTTTTACTTAGGATACTGAAACTTTTTGGATTATGTACTGCTCTTTTCTGTTTGCTTCTCATGAGTAAAATTATTGCAAATGAAATATTTCCATTTTCATCTGGTCACACTTAATTTTAAGTTTAATTCAATAAATATTTCCAAGGAACTGCTGGCCAAAATAAAGATGGTGACCAGATAAAGACTGGTGTCACCAGGGAGATTACATTCTAGCAAGAAGAGTCAAACACTTCAGCAGTAACATTAGAGAGAAAATAGGAGAAGAGCAGGCAACAGAAAAGTGAGGGCTGGAGTGTGTGCACCAATCAAACTTTAAACAAACTACAGAGTTAAGCCAACTGTGGTAGGACATACCTGCAATCCCAGCACTTGGGAGGGATTTTGAGTTTGAGGCCAGTCTAGGCTATTTAGCAAGACTCAAAGAAAAAGAAAGCGAAAGTAAACAATCGTGGAGAACCTGTATGACTCAAAGGCCAACCATAACACTGAGGATAGGCCCAAGGAACAACAGGACAGTGCTGGCCTGGGTGAGATGTCTGTCTGCCACCCTTTCTCCCCTGCTTGCCCTTTAACCCACTACCTGTGGATCTGCAAGTGCTGACAGGCCCCCCCAGTGGGAAGCCCATAACTGGAACAGGTGCACTGATGGGCTTCAGACACAATTTAGAAAATGGAAGGCATTTGAGAAAACTGCAGAAGCAGGAAGGTCACTCTCACTCTGCCCTCTTCCGGAACCAGGTCATCAAAGATGTGACTTTTCCCTGAAGCAGTATGGAAGACCCTCACACGAGAGGTATGTCACTGCACCAAGAGGAAAAGACCATCTTTCTCTCTGAAGACACAAGGACATAGAGAAGCACTGGAGCAAAGAGACCCTGCTAAGTTCTCCTCAGTTTCTCATATTAGATCATATCTTCTTTGTTCAGTGATAATTCCCCACCACTGTCAGCTGTTGATCAAACCTATCATGAAAATATACAAGCTGGTCTTCATTTTTTTATGAAGGCTCCCATGCCACGTAAAGCTTATTTGAAATACGTGTGCAGGCTTTCCTCTTGGTAATCTGTCCCTTGTTATAGAGGCCTTGCTGTGAACCCAAAATGGTTGAAGACAATCTGGTTTTCCTCTCCTACAGTGACTAGTCAGCTGCATTTCTCAAATGTCATCACTACAGAGTTTGGAGAGGCTCATAATTAAGAAATGGCCCCAATTAACTTGTCCCCTTCCATGTTTCCTGCTGTCCTTTTTCTGTTGTGATTGTAGGCCTTAATTGACTTTGCACCAATATCTTCCTTGACATCTTGGTTCTTGGTCTTAAATTCTGCTGTACTCGGTTGATGATATTAAGGAACTATTATTAATTTATTGTAGTTGGATTTTGTTAGTGATGGTTGTTTTAAATAAAGTAATTGAAAGAATGTTTACTAAATGAGAGACTTAAAAAGGACTCAACTACTAGTCAACAATCAAACTTTGTCTCAGATACAAAACAATGGGAGGTTATAGGAGTGGCTTAAATAGTAGAGTGCCTGCTTTGCAAGTACAAGGCCCTGAGTTCAAACCCCAGTACCACCAAAAAAAGAAAAGTAAACATTGGGGAACAGCTTGCCTGAATGGCTATAGGAAAAACCAGATAAAGAGTCCTAGTTTGTTTTGTTGAGACAAGGTCTCCTTAAGTAGCCTAGGCTGGCTGAAAGCTTGTCATCCTCCTGCCTCAGCCTCCTGAGGGCTAGGATTACAGGTGTGTACCTCCACACCTTGCTGAGACCTACATATTTAATGATTGTTTTACAATGACTAATTGGTTTGTCCAAAGTCATAGAGTGGCAGAACTAATAAGACAACAAAAGTTTCTGCCTTTCTAGTTTTTAATTCAAGGCTTTTTCAGTACACCCATTTTGTTATGGGAGTCAAAGTACATATTTCTTTGCCTACTCAAACACCAAGCATTTTATCTGTGGCAATGTTGTAAAGACGTTACTTGAGAACTAAGGTGTCCTCTTCTCTTCACTCCCTTCTGACTCTCTCACTGGGTGAGATCAAAGCAACAACCCCATAAATTTCTTTGATGGTTGGTTACACCATCAATACAGCAAGCTCTAGGCAGAAGACAAAGAGCATTTAATGACCACAAGGAACACTTTTACAAGCTTCCCTTCTCTATAAATCTGACACAGTGATTTACAAAGGACCCATTTGACTTTACCTCTGACTGGCAGAAATAACCTCAAGAATATGGAACCAGTAAAATCTTGATGATTTATTTAGCACAGCACATCTCAATGGCACAATGCCATTGGGCCTTATTGCCATGTTTATTCAACAAATCTTATGTGGCTAAAAAATTAAAAATATCTTTGAGGCACACCATAAAATATGTCTAAGTGACTAATAAACAAAACTGCTGTCTCCATGTAATGAACAGAAATGTTTTAGCCAGATGGTGGTAGCACATGCCTCCAAAACTAGCATTCAGGAGGCTGGGGCAAGAAGATCATGAATTTGAGGTTAGCCTTGGCTACATAGCAACATAGAAAGACCCTGCCTCAAAAATTAAAGCACAAAAAAAAATTAAAAAAGAAGATGAAGAAGAAGAAGAAGAAAGGAGAAGGGAGGAAGGAAGAAAGGAAGTAAGTAATGAAGTTTTATAGTTTGTATAGTCAATGTAGCTAAAAATTGCCTCCCCTGACCAAGTTAGTTCCCTCTTCTGTGTTTTAAAGCATTTGAAATATATCTCTACTCATACGGGGATATAATTGTTGACTTTCTTATATTCCTTCCTTGCAGACTTGTAGGAAAGAGACTATGATCTCTTCCTGCTTCATCACCTTAACTATACCAGCAATTGGCACAATATGTGATACTTATTTGGTTCCTGGATAGATGCACTCATTTATGCAGATGGATGGATGGATGGGTGGATGGATGGATGGGTGGATGGATGGATGGATGGATGGATGGGTGGATGGATGGATGGATGGATGGATGGGTGGATGGATGGATGGATGGATGGATGGGTGGATGGATGGATAGATGGGTAGATGGATTGGGTGGATGACCATGTTGTCTATAAAAGGAGGGAGTAGGAGAGTAGGACTAAGTAAACCGTGGGGTCATTATGATGACTTAAACAGTTCTATTTTTCAAAATTCAAGTTCAATTTTTTAAATTTATTTATTTTTTTCTTTTTTGAGATTGGGTCTCATTATGTAGTCCAGCTTGGCCTAGAACTCAAGATGCCTTTGCTTACTGAGTGTTGGGATTACAGACACGTACCACCATGCCCAGCCTCAACCTTAGTTTTCAAATTCAATGCAAAGACAAGGACAGAACAGTAATAGTGTAGTTTTCTCACTATTATCTTATTTTGAATTCAGGGCCTCACACTTGCTGGGCGGGTGCTCTACCACGTGAGCCACTGTGCCAGTCTAATGCTTTTATTTTAAAAATATTATGTATGTATTTATGTTCTGTGCACCAAAAATGTTTTAAAATATAAGATTTATTAAATGAAAAAAAAATTTAAAAAACCAAACTGCTAACATTTGGCGAAGGAAACGAGAAGGAGGAACTCTAGAAATGTTACTTTTATCTTATTTATTATTAGCTCCTAGGAATTATATACCTGTGAGGTCCAACCAAACAGAACAGCAACTGTTTAAAATGTCTCATATCTCAGGGAGTAGAGTATAGATTAGTGATAGAGTGTTTGCCTAACATGCATGAGGCCCTGGATTCCATCTCAGCATCAAAATAAATAAATAATAAATTGAAAAAATAAACAGTCTCAGTTGGGCACAGGTGGCATGACGTCTACAATCCTAGCTACTCAGGAAGCAGAGATCAGAGGGATTGAGGTCCCAAGCCAGCCTGGGAAAATAGTTCACAAGATCCTATCTCGAAAAAACCCACCACAAAAAAGGGCTGGTGGAGTGGCTTAAGGTATAGGCCCTGAGTTCAAACCCTAGTAATGCAAAAAAAATAAAAAGTCTCATTTCTAAATTTTCTAATAACATGTCCTAGAAAAATGAAGTCTGATTCAAATCCTAAACCCTCCCCCCAGAAACATGAATCATATCTCTGCCCCATCTTCTCTAGTGGGCTGTGTTTCTTCTTGCTCTGGGGCCTTGCATGCACTACAAGACAATGATAGATGTGTCTAGTTCACTCCAAAAACTTTACTAAACTGTCCCAAGGGAAGCAAATTCATGTCTTCAATATTTCCACAAAAGGTTTTATCCATGAGTTTTCCTTCTAAATCAGCATGCTTTATGCAGTAAGGGTTCCTTTGCTATTTCACCTACTCAAAAGAGTATAACATTTATTATGAAAAGTCTTTCTTGTCCATCACCCATCTGAATAAAACATTGTCATTATATTTCAAATTCTCTGTGTAAATTTATCCTTACACCCCCTAAAGTTTGCATTATTCTTGAATTGTTGTTTATCATTCCATGTACAACTTGATACTCTTACTTTATAGACAAGGATCCTGCAAGCATAGTTTTCCATGGACTTTGTATAATTTGTCATGTCAATAAATATTCTTATTTTATGTTATTTTATTTTATGGTCCTGGGGAGGCAATCCAGTGCCCACCATTGAGCTACATGCCCAGCCTCTCTTATTTCATTTAAAAATGCAAAAGACATCCTTAGCTCATAGGCCATCCATAAAAAGCCACACAGGTAAATGTTTGTCAGTCCCCGGTTTAGAACTTTTTCTAATATATAGTAAGTGATGTCTGTATTTGCTATTATTGATACAAGTAAGGAGAATGTGTCCTAATTTTAAGGGAATTCTTCTGTTTCCATAGCAATTTTTTGTAGCAAACTGGCAAAGAAAAACTTTCTCTTGTGCCACCTAAGGCAAAACAGAAGAGCTCATAATCCATGAGTTCACTGGTTTCTGTGTATTACTCTAATAAAATAATTAAGTCCACACTGATCTGGCAGGGAAGAACTTCAGCACTGGGACATGGATAGTTGGGATGTGAAATGGTTAGGTGACTTTATTAGTGCCTGTCACTGAGAGAGCCATAACAGGAAACCCTATTCATCATTCAGAATCCAGCTCAAATTGGCCACTTCCTTACAGAAGCCTCCCCGGAACTATCCAGTGTTCATGTGTGAACCCACTTTGCCCTTTGCACACTTCCTGGTGGCACTGTTAACTTTGGCTTTCTCTGTCACTTGAGTGTTCCATACCTAGCTTCTTATCTCTCAAATCTGAAGCCAACACATGACAATCACTCATTTAAAGATAAATGAACAAATGTAGTTCACAGGGAATAAAGTTTATGTATTTTTAGGACACAGAAAGAACCAACTAAGTAAGAATGAGGTAATTGCTTATCATGTAACACAATAATATAATAACAATATGATTTGTAAATGTATATGAAACTGGATCTTTACAATACAAGTACTGTGATAAGAGAATGCCAAATTTTTTATGACTATCATTTTGAATTGTTAATCATGTAGTCATTGCTAAATTGATTTTAAAAGGAAAGATTTAAGAACTGAGCTGGAAAGTAGCTCAGTGGTAGAAAGCTTGCCTAGCAATCTTGAGGTCCTGGGTTTGATCCCCAGCACACTCCACTGAACATACACAAAAGAACTATGGGTGAATTTTTTTCCCCCTAGCTCAAATAAGGTTTTAACATTCAGAAAATTGGTAAAAACTAACTCAAATAGCTAAATTACACAGAAGGGAAAGCAGTAATTTATTTTTTCCTGTCAGTTATATAAAAAGCTTTTCTTATGAAGAACAAACTATATTCTATTATCATAAAATGATATCTTTTCCTCTTAAAAAACTGTCTAACCGAATGAAATTGAGAAAAGCATTTAACTTCTCAGAATCTGCAGTAAATTTTCAAAATGCTACAGAATAACATGCAGTGGAAAAATTTTAATTTTGCTAAATAAGAACATGACATGTGCATTTCCTCCATTACTAGCATTTCCTAGAATAGATGGGACATTTCGATACCAACATGTAGAGGAAAAAAAGGTTACATTGCTTAAAATGTAGTTTTTTAAATTAAATAAACCTAGCTTTATGAAAAGCATGTTAGATTGTTACGATTTTTTTTTTAAATTATGCTGCAGATCAGAGAAAAATTTTCCACAGGTCTTAAAGGACCCAATAACCCATAGCCCAGTGTTTAGGGACCCCGAGATAAGAGAAGAGCTGAGGTTTCCTATGGATATGATTTTTAGAAATATATTTAAATTTTGATTATACATCATTATAAGTACATGATGCTTATCTCTTTTACAGAAAACCTCACAACTGATCACCAAAAATTAGAAGTTTGCGTTTCTGTCGTTGGTGGTGGTGGTGCTAGGGAAGCCAGGGGTTCACACATGCTAAGTAAATGCTCTATCACTGAGCCACCCCCCAGCCTCAGAAGCTTCTTTTCTTTTTCTCAAATGTGATACTGAAGTCACATTCTGGTTTAAATCTTTACCAGTTTTAATTGTGTTCTTATTTGATCAACAGGTTTTCATCATTAGGTCACAAATTGCTTGTATATCAATTCTTTCACCACATACACACACACACACAAACCCATACATTTTTCTCTTAAAATGTATGATTTACAGGACTTCCATCTATGAAAGAGTGAGGATTTTGGGAAAACCCCATCAAACACATATAAAGTTGGATACAACAAAGCATTTCAGAGCTCCAGAAAGGGAAGAAATGCAAACCACACACAGAGACACACTTATTCATGAAAATGTGTTAAAATTTAGGCAGGAACTCAGAATCTGCCACCTGCTTGCCTGGGTCTGTTCCCATCCCCAGTGCCTGGTTCAAGAGCTGAGGATGGCAGGTTAGGGCTGTGGGCTAGACTGCAGTGCAGCAGTGTGCTTGGGGGAGGATCTTGACTGGAAGCAGAGGTGGGAACCCATGCTTAGCAGTGCTGACCATGGAAGTAGCAAACCTAGTAGGAAGAAAAAAGGGAGTCCACAGCCTTGCTATCCTGCAGTTCCAGGGCCAGTAGAAGCCAACCAGAAATTTAACAGGGAGGTAGTGCTGGAAATAAGATCCCATTATAAGTGCAAGGAAAGCTCTCTACACATCTTTGACTGATGGAAAATTGAGTATGAGTAGGGAGAAAGAAAAGCGATCCAGGGGAAAGTGAGAGCCAAGGTAGACTTTAAAACTGCTTCCACTTTGAATGTGTTCCCAAACTTCACACAAATTGATTGGTAAAGGGACAAATAGCTTCAAGTGTTGGAGCCCAAGTGCTGCCCAGTCCTTGCCTGAGTGCTAAACTATGTGGATTGAACAGCAGTATCTACAAATGCAGGATAAAAATTAAAACTAGGAAAAAAAAAAACCAAACAAACATTCAGCAGAGACAACAGTAAACATGAATTCCACCACACATCTAGGAGAGCCAGATTCTGCAGATTAAACCTAGGCAAATTGATAAAATAATACAATAAAAACAAACTTTCAGGGAATAAAAGTAGAATCCAAAGTTGCTCCAATATATTCTTGAAAATGTGCAGTTTTTGCTGAGTGCATGCCTATAATCCTAGCATGTGGCAGGCAGAGGCAAGGAGGCAGGAGGATCATGAGTTTAAGGTCAGCCTGGGTTACATCAGCTACATAGCCAGACCCTGCCTCTACCCCACCCCCACCCCCAGAAAAAAAAAGATTATAGGGAAAATTTGTGACAACGATTCAGCAAATAAAAAACATTGATTATGTAATAGTTTCTTAAGTGCAACAGTAGGTTTAAGAAGGAGTAAGAAAGAAGCAAAGAACTTAAGACTCATCAATAGAAGTATCTTATTTGAAAAACAGAACAGAAAAGAAAGAAGAAAAATATCCATGGTCCTCCAGCATACCAACGTATCTAATGTGAATCTCAGAAGAGAGGAGGAGGACAAAGAAATAAAAAAAAGGGAAGAAATCGCTCCTGTAAAGTTCCCAAATTTGATGAAAAACCACATTCTACAGATCTAAGAGGCTCAAGCAACCTTAGGTAAAATAAATACAGAAAGCTTCATGTATACACATTGTAGCTAAACTGTTCAACAGCACAACATCAAAGAAAAATTTGAAAGCAGAATGAAAAAAAATAATTCATCACAGAGAGGGGAGTAACAATATTTAGTGGCTGACTTCACATCAGAAATCTGAAGGGTAAATCGAAGTGTGTGATGTATTCAAAGTGGTAAAAGAAAATGACAACAAAGTTAACAAAGAATTCTACATCTAGCAAAGCTATCCTTCAAAAATGAAGATGTCACAACTTCATTGTGAGATAAGCAGAGAATTTGCTAGATCTTCCTTAAAAGCTTACTGAAGGCATCTTTCAGTTTGAACGGAAGGATACCATAGAGTCAAGAAAGGGCAAATACTGGGATGAAACATGTATATAAATAACAAAGATTCTCTAAAGACAGATTTTTTTTTCTTCTCTTTCTTAACTTCTTAAAAATATACCCGCATAAAGCAACAGTCCTAACGGTGCATCATTGCGCATTTGTAACACACATATGTAATTTTTAAGAATAATATGCAAAAGGACAGAGGAAAAAATAGAGCTCTGTTGAAGGAATGTTACTGTTTTGCTGGAATTAAGTCGGTGCTAACTTGAGGTGGAATGTAACTGTTTAAGTTGCATATAATAATCACTGGAGTCATTGAAAACAATAGGGAAAAATTTTACAAAATAAGAGAATTAAAACAGAACACTAGCTGGGGTTGTAGCATGGTGGAAGAGCATTTGCTGGAAGCCCTGAATTCCAATACCAGGACCACTGAAAAAAAAAAAAAAACTCAAACTAACCAAATAAAACTCAGAACACTAAAATATATTTAACACAAAAGAAAGCAGTAAGCAGTGAAAGGGCAACAGAAGAGTTAAAAAAAATGTGCTATAGAAAACAACACGGCAGGCATAAATCCAATCTTATCAATAATTACATGAAAATAAAAGGATTAAACCCTATAACCATAGGATAGATATGAGATGGAGGCCAGGGATGAGGGTGAAAGAAGACTGGTATTAAGGAGCACAAGGAACTTTTTGAATTGTGGAAATGATCTATATCTTGATTGTGGCATTGGCCGCACAACTGTATATATCCATTCATTGAACTCATTATAAATATATAAATAGATACAGATAGGAAAGAAAACTTACTGACAATTATAGTCTTCATGAGAATACACAGGCAGAGAAGTTGTTCTCATCATCATCTCGTGCTAAAAACCCTGAATATATACCCCATTGTTCAGCTGAGGCCATTGGAGAACTTCCTGGAAATTCCATGAGTCATCACACTATGTCAGAAGAAAGACCTGCTGTATTTGTCTACATTGTTCCAGTGCCCAGTAAAGGCCTATAATCTTGTAACTGCTCAATAAATGTGTATATTAACTGACGGACAGAAAATGTATTCTAACAAAGATACTTAGCCAAACTCAAGTACTCTCCCAGGTACAGGGGAGGAATGGTAACATATGAAATAGCAAAGTCTATAAATCAATATAATGTAATATTATATAATATAATATAGATTAATATAACCCTACAAATTAATATAGCTTGGATGGTTATTTGAGAATCTTTGTATTATATAACAGCACTGCCAAATCAGTAAACAAGTAAATACTTTTTAGAAAGGATTGTATATAAAATATAAAATGTCTTTCAAATGACTTGATTAAATATGAAATCAGCTAAACAAATCAAAACATCTTTACCAAAATCTTAAAATTCTGCAAAAGTACAATTGATCTGTATAGGCCAGGCAATACTTGTGTTGCAATAATATTCTATAACATACTTTACACAGGTAGAATTTCTTTGTTTTTTCTTTTTTAAACATTTATTCATTCACATTTTCTTTTTTTTTTTTAAGCAGTACTGGGGTTTGAACTCACAACCTCATGCTCTGTAGGCAGGTGCTTTACCATTTGAATCATGCCCCCAGCTTTTTTTTTATTTTATTTTATTTTATTTTTTTAGCTTATAAAGCAGGTACCCTACCATTGAGCCTTATCTCCAGTCCATTTTGCTCTAGTTATTTTGGAGATGAGGTCCTGTGAACTATTTGCCTGAACTGGCCTCAAACTCGGATTCTTCTGATCTTAGCCTCCCAAGTTGCTAGGATTATAGGAGTAAGCTACCAGCACCCAGCCAGAATTTCTTATTTTTAAGTATAAGGCAAACTCAAAGGATTCCTGGAAGCTGCTCATTTCTTAGCTCTAGATTGTTGTCAAAACAATATTTAAATCATTTCAGATTATTTCTAAAGAAATGTCAAAATGTTCTCAATTGTTTGCAAAGAGATGGCTTTTTTTCCCCAACTTCATTTTACAAATTTTCCTATTAATATTCTTCACAACAATTTTGTTTTTCTGATCCAGATGTAATTCGTGGTGTTTGCTTGTTTTGTCTCATTACACTCTGTCACCAGTTTTGGTGGGGAGTGTCCTTTAGTCTTGGTTTGTCTGATGTTTCCCAAGACTGGGTGATAGTTAAGCATTTTAGGCAGGCATACCACAGGTATGATACAAGGTTCTTTAAGGTACATCACTTCGGGAGGCACACGGCTGTCATGTGTTCTTTTACTGGACATGATAACTAGGATCATTGTTTTTAGTGGTGTTCATCAGATTTCTATATGGCAAATGGAAATTTCCATCCATTGTAATTAATAATTCACAAATAGTCCAAAGCAAAAATACTTTGATAGCTCTTAAGTTTGTTCCATCACATGCATTTTAATATTAGAATGTTATGACATTATAAAGTATGATGTCCTTCAAAACTAACACAATCAATAATCTCACTAGAAATAGTTTTGGCAGGGAATGATATATTTAATTATTGTGCAGATTTTCTGAGGTCATCATATATGCCTGACTTTTTTTGTTTGTTAGGTTGGTTGGTTGATTGGTTCGTTTTCTGAGACAGGGTCTCACTATGTAACCCAGGTTGGTCTTGAATTTGTACTCCTCCTGCCTCAACCTCCCTGGTGTTGGGATTACAGTGTGCCACCACAGCTGATTTATGTCTAACAATTTTAAGGCAGAGATTTAAGCGGAAATTGATAGAAAGGCTCTTGAGAAATTGCCTATTTTATTTTTTCCTGTGCCAACATGAGGCTTGTTTATGCTTTGTGCCCATGAGCCCAGTTGAACAGTCATTTCTGGTGTTTAAAATTCAAAAGCAGTGCTCTTCATTGTAGAGGAAACAAAATGCTTGTCCAATGTACTGACAAATGCACCATCTCACAAAATATCAAGAAACTCAAGAGGCCAGCCTGGATCAATAAATAAACTTCTAGCCCCTGGCCTAAGCTCCAATGATTTAGTTCCATTTATAAAGTGTTAACCTTGAAATACAGCCTGAGATCAAGTTGAACACACTTTATTACAATACAAATGGTAACACAGTAGAAATCTCACTTGCTCAAAGTTAGCATGTTGTGGCAGAAAGATCCCTGGAGTTTTCGACAACCAGTGTTTTCACTTTAACACTATCATGAAAACTGACCTTTCTGAAAATCTGTTTGCTCATCTTTAAATTGGGGCTCACAGTGTATAAGCAACAAGTCTTATACATGAAAGGGCTATGGAAGTCATAAAACACTTACAAATGTTAGCCAAAGAAGGAAACTGCCCTCCGAAATACAATTATACTCGTTTCCTGCATGGAGAATCATTCAACTTGGATTTGATTTCAAACAAAAATCTATTTATTAAAGAAATTCCAATACTTTGAATGTCTGAAAATGGAGCATCCTAGTTGTACAAATGAAGAAACTCTGCACCGAACAGAATTTTAATGATGCCAAGAACCAGGCATAAACTGCTCAAGAGACTGACTGCTTTCTGCACTGCCTTCACAGAGAGAAGTACAGTTTTAAGAGGAACAGCTGCCAACTTGGGTTGTCAGCCCACTGCATACTTTTACAGCAATGCTAGAGCTGCCCACACACAGGACGACAGAAAACACTCAAACCCTCTCTGCTTTTATCAGTTGTGTACATACATGTACATGTGGGCACAGGCAAGCATACACACAATAGTTCTGGCAAAGAAACAAACCTGTTAATCAAAGAGTAACAACCTTCAAGTACTGCCTACATGCTGTTTTATGAGTTTATCGAATCCAATACTTGATTGGTTAGACTACAGGGATGATGGTTGAGTGTATCTTCCCAGTGAAAGAACCAGAAAGACTGGAGACAAAGGTCCTGCTGCACTGTGATTTCTGTTCTGCTCACAAGTGCTGAAAGGGGTAATGTGGAAGCTAGTGACCTCCCCGGAATCTTGGTGTAAAACAAAACTGATGCACCTTTGTAGCTAAATCTGCTCCCAGCTGAGAGAAGCAGCAGGAGGCAAGTGCTAGATGAACCCCTGGCTCAGAACGAAGGATCAGCAAGAAGAGTGCTTTTAAAAACTTACGGGTCTTGGGAACACAGACAAGATTTAGGAACTGGCATTTGAGAGTAGGAAAATGAACTGACAATCTAAACACTGATTCTTACTCACATCCACCTCCCTCTCTAGCCTGACAGCCACAGCCCTAGATCGAAGACCTGATTACCTTTTTGTCTGACTTGTCTCTCCACTCTGACAGATTCTTACTCCATCTCCAGTGCAATCTTAAACACGTTAACAGTGACTGTTCAGGATGGTGAAATTATGGCCGATTTACTTTCTTCATTCTTGTGTGTTCTCCTAAGTCCTCTCAAATGTAGCTTGCAGTCCCCTCATCTTATAAATAGTATGGTTGGGAAATAGATCATTGACTGCCTCACTCCACTAGGCCACTTCTGCACAACATTCATCCCGAATCCTTGGTTTAAAATACCATGTCTGTGTGATACCCCAAACCACCTTCTTCTCCCCTCTCCCTTGCCATTACCTATAAATGTCCCCCTTTATTCCACAAAGGTAGTTTTCCTTTACTAGTCCACATGGACTACCAAGGTAGTCCACATTTATTTGGGCATTGTTACCAACAACTTTTGTCTCTCAAGCCCTTGACTTTCTCACCTGCAATTAACTTCACTGTCATTTCACTTCAAACCTCTTTCATGGTGTCATTTTTATATTGCCACCATGTAGAACGTGTCCATATCTGAAATCCTGAACTCAAATAGCTTTCCTCAGATCAAAGCTTCCTCTGCATCCAGTTCTTTCTGTTACTGATTCTTTGACCTCAGAGCCCTCCCTATTTCCTTGATCATTCTATAGTCTTCTCCCTACCCTGACCTCTTCACTTCCTTGCCCATTTAATTTAGTTTGATGGACATTTATTTCTACAATGTTTTTTCTTTAGTCCCCTTCTCTCAAATCCACTTGGCCAAATCCTAATCCTAATAAACTCAAGGCTCTACATTGATACCACCTTCACCAAGATGCCAACAACTGTTGAGACTCCAAAACAGAATGGATTGGTGGTGTTACACTGAAGATAGCCACCCTTAACCAGGCCTCAGGATTTCCCAATTTCCACAGGAATATTTCAAACTTTCTTCAAGTTTCTTGAAATTCTTCCCTTTCTCCACATTGTCAGGCAAACTTATCTTCATCTTCCTAGAGAAGAAACTCTCAGACAAGTATTTACTTTACCATGAATGGATTCAGAAACGTACCATCATTTCCATCATCCTTTTAGCTATCCCAGATGCCCTTTCCTCTGTCTAAGGCTGTCTCTACATTTGTGCTCTAGAAAACCATCTATTAGTCTTTATCCTATACTTCCAAGTTTTCCACTCTCAGTTGGCACCAGGCTTCAGCATTTAAACACATTCTACTTCCTGACATTTATGAAATTTTCCAGCAGAGTGTGGTGGTACAGGCCTGTAATCCAGGCACTTGGGAAGTTGAGGCAGTATTACAAATTCAAGGTCGGCAGGGCTACATAGTGAGACATTGTCTCAAAAACAAACCAAAATGAAACAAATTTTCTCTCTTGGACCCTGAAATAGTTTATTTTTTATTATTGCAACAAAATACCTGAGTCTGGCTAGCTTTATAAACAAAAGGGGTTTATTTACTTCAAAATTTTCAAGATTCAAGGGTATGGTGCCAACATCAGCTCAGCTCTGGTGAAGACCTGATGGTGGATGGCAGGCGCACAAGCGAGAGTGAAAGATCCCATAGCGAAACAGGTAGCCAGAGAGTCTGGGGTCTTACAGTCCTTTCTGAGGGCATGTCCCCAATTGAACTAATGACCTCCAACAGGCCCCACCTCTTAAAGGTTGACCACCTACCACAGACACCCTGAGAACCAAACCTCCAACACATGAGGCCTTGGGTTTCAAGCCACAGAAGACCTACAGACCTCTCTAGTTTTTGTTGCTATTTTTCTCCTCTTCTTTTTTTTTTTTTCATTTTTCTTTTATTATTCATATGTGCATACAAGGCTTGGTTCATTTCTCCCCCCTGCCCCCACCCCCTCCCTTACCACCCACTCCGCCCCCTCCCTCTCCACCCCACCCCCTCAATACCCAGCAGAAACTATTTTGCCCTTATTTCTAATTTTGTTGTAGAGAGAGTATAAGCAATAATAGGAAGGAACAAGGGTTTTGCTGGTTGATCTCCTCTTCTTTAAAGTCAAATGATTCCATTGAAGCTATTCTTTCTGTTATCATTAATGATTACCATGTTGCTAAATCAATGGATATTTCCAGGTAGAAACACTGGAGTCCTATTGCCAAAGACTCCCTCCTTTCAAAACATACTTTCATACAAGCACATCTTGTTACGCTCCAGCACATGTACAGGAACTCCTGCTCCATTCCTTTTGTATGCTCCTTTTCTCTACCTACCTTGGAAAAGCTGGGGTTATTCTTTCTCCCTCATAAGTTAGCTCTCTTTTCAATCTCAACTTCTATGGCTTCAATTATTGTATGACAGTGATTCCTAAAGCCCTATCTCCACCCTCAGAGTTCTCCCTAGTTTCAGATTCACTCCTGCTTCCTGGATCTTACCTTTTGCATACCCAAGCATGCATATCAAACTTAGCATGTTTGTTTTATATATTTTTTCCATTCCCATCATACTTCTTTTCCTATCTTAGTGAATGATACCATCAAACCAAAACCTAGAATGAACTCTAGAATTCTGCCATGCCTTCTCCAATACATCCAATGGAACATCAGCTTTTGCTAGTACTACCTGACTATGGCATTTATCAACCCCTTTTCATGCCATAATTTTGGTCCAGATTACAGGTATCCCTTATCCTAGAGGAAGACAACTGTCTCTTAAGAAGTCCCCCCTGAGTCCAGTCTGGCCCCACTTCAGTCCACTCTCTACTCAAAAAGTTGAGAGAGCATGCTAACATATACCCCTGATTGTGTGATTTTCCTGTTGTCAGCAGTAGCCTGTTGTTCTTAGAGTACAAGCTCCATGTTCTTTTTTTAACCTCTGTGGTACGGGGGTTTGAACTTTTATGCTTTTTCTTGATGAGACTCCTGGTTACCCTTCAACCTTTGTACTGAAATCCCCATGCATTTCAGTGTGCTCTGCCATTCTCCTCATCTTTCCTTCCCCGAAGTGGGCTGTGTCCTTTCTGTCTCAAGAATCTTACCTAGGCTTTACCTAGGCTCTTATTTTCCTACCTGGAACAACCAGCACACTCCACACTTTCCTGGCTCATCCCTCCGGTCATAGCTTGGCTAAGCAGTACTCCATGATACCGTTCCCGAACCACCTGATTTGTGTCAGTTGTGTGTGCTTTCCTTGAGGATATATTCCCTTACTGTGGCACTGAGTTTCCGTTGCCCACTTTACTTGTCTATATTCTCCAGATGACAAGCTCCTTGTGGATGGAGACACATGTCTGTCTTGTTCTCAACGAATTTCTTAAAACTTGTTAGATTTCTTAGAACTTGCTGTGTCTGACATTCCAATAATGTACTTAAAGCAAAAATGGATGAATGTCACTACTTAGGGAGTAGGGATTCAAAATAACATTTACATATAAGTGATCCAGATAGTTTATGTTAAGAATGATTAGCAACTCTCTAGAGCAAAAGAGATTCCTTCTGTCTGCTTATATAGAAAAGTCATATATAATGGAATAGTCAGTATGAATGTGAGAAAATCATAACCAAACAAAAGAAAGACACAATTTGAGCTAGCATGCTGAAATGCTCAAAAATTATGACTGAGCTTCAAGTTTTGCCTCAAATTTCCTGGCTGATATGGCAAAAGGTAAAAGAAGATCTATTATTACAGGTCTCATCAAATAGGAAACACATTAAAAATCCTCAGCAAAGACTATTTTTCCTCACCAGTAATGAAATTAACATTAAATGTCTTTTATAGGGCATAGATACATTGTTATCACAAATGTCATGATAAATTCTATATTTTTTGTAGTGTTGTTTTTTGACAAAAGTAAAAGGCAAAACACATGATTCGCTATGGGATTAACCTAATCCAGATCACAGATAAAACATGTGCTGGTTCCATTTTATCCAATAACAGAATTTACATATTTAGAGCAGGGTTTTGTAAGCTTGGCATTATGATTTTTGGGAACAGATAATTTTTGTTGTGGGGGTGTCCTGTCATTTAAGGATGCTTAACAGCATCACTGGCCTCTGTCCATCAGATGCCAGTAGCACTATGATTCCTGCCCCTAACATGTGACAACCAAAAGGTCTCTGAAAACTACTAAACAAGGCCTAAGGGACAATTCCACCCCAGGTTGAAAATCACTGAACTAGAGTGATAAGAAACAAACCTGAATGTCTCACCCTTCTAGCTCATTGTTTACACTGATCCTTTCCACTTCACAATGAGAAATTCACAGCCAGGACACTGTCTCCTTCAACACTTTGACCTTTTGTTTTTAACGTTCCTCTAATCCTTCAAATTTCTTCTTAACCTGCCAAGTATCCCTTACAGGTTTAATTCTGGAATATTCTTATGAACAATTTTTTTGCTCTGAGTAGTATTCATCATCTAACACAGATGATATAAGCTTTTATTCACTACAATTTCTATCAAAAGACTGACCTCCCAGGGGAGGCATCACCACTCCTATTATTGACAACTGACTAGCCATGTGAGACATGCTTTTCTGTACTCACTCCTCTCCTCACTAATCCTCTCATATATTACCGTTAACACTGGTGTGGTTACTTACAGTTTTCCCCTTGGGGAGATTGCATTGTATACTAATCTATTTCTTCTAAGAATACTGAATGTTGGCATTTGTTATACATATTCATTATCTGACAGACATTATGGTAGTTATTGTGCAAGCATTATCAATAGTCCTTACCCAAATCTATCAATAGAGGCATTATTGATATCTGTTAGAGCTCCTTAGGAAAGGAACTCAGTTGGATTTGAGATGAATAACACTGTGTCCTCAGTTCAAGAGGGAAATGTCTACCATGAAAACATAGCCTTTATTCTCCCATCCTTTTGCTTTGTTTCAGCTAACATTCTGTTTCCCTTATCTCTAGTGAGTCAATGGCTAGCTCAACTTGTTTTTTGGTTTCATTTTCCTTTTTCTCCCTACTACTGCTAATGGACAATACTTTCTCTAACAGCTTTCCTATACATTTGTCTTGGAATGGCTCAGATTCCTCTTGGAGCAAAGAAATTGCGAGATGCCTATGATCCTTCGTCATTCCCAGATTTGTCATGGAGAATATACTCTGTTTTGTCTGCTATATCAATGGATGCTGGATTTACACAGAATTCAGTTGCCAAGAAATAAAACTCTCTTTGAATAGCTCTAGATGAGGCTTTCTAAGTTGATGGCCAATATTAGCCTCTGAAGTAATTAGAAGAGGATCCCAAGCACCAACAGGTCTACCTGGGGTGTGGTCTCATTTGCAGGCTCACTCTGTCTTCTTGACTGTGGATGTCTTTTCTTCATTGTGAGGTGGTATGCTAATGACAGTGATGCTGAACTGTGAGAGATGCTGCAATGTAGCTACTAACTTTTTGGAAAGCCTGCTCCTTTGAACCAATCTAGAAAGCACAGCATTCTCCTACCAGGATACCAGGCGTGCCTCAGGAAGTCTGGAAAGTTTCTTATGAGCTATAAGCCAGAGCACTTCTATCTTTACCACGGTGGCATAAAAGGAAAGGCGGAGTTGCTTCAAGAGGTGGAGTCCTAGTATATGTAATAATTCTCAGTTGCCAGATGATATATGTGAGGCTCAAAGAGCTTACGATCAGAAATGAGCATACAGAATGTAGCCAGAGGAACTCTATGGTTTCTTAGATTCTTCCCCCACCCCTATATTCTTGCCCTCTGTAATCCCCTCCCCTTATATGTGCATACGAACTATGAGTCTGATGGGAGAAACACTCTCATGATTAGTTTACATAATATGGCAGTGTAAAAGGACTTTAAGACTCTAATTAGCTGACATAAATCAAAAGAGAAATTGTCCTGGGTGGGCCTGATCTAAAGAAGTGAACCCTTGAAAAGAGGGTCTATGTAAAACAAAAACAAAAGAACCCCTCAAATCAACAAACATTAATATAGACATAGATCTTTTACCCTTCACAAAAATGATCTCAAAATAGATCATAGGCCTACATGTAAATTGCAAAACTTTGAAATTCCTAGAAGGTAATATAGGAGAAAAGACTTTGGGTTTGGCAATGGCCTTATCGATGCAACTTGAAAAGCCTAATCCACAAAAAGAAAAAAAAGGATAAACTGCACTTCACTAAAATGAAAAATATCTCTTCTGTGGAAGACACTACCAAGAGAATGAAAAGACAAGCCACTGACTGGCAGAAAATATTTGCAAAAGACATCTATGATGAAGAATCACTATAGGACATATACAAAGAACTCTTAAAAGTCAACAATAAGAAAACAAACAACCCAATTAAAAAAATGGGCCAAAGACCTTAACAGACATATAGATATACAGATGACAAATATGCATATGAAAAGATATTCTACGTCATGTGTCATCAGGGAAATGCAAATTAAAACATCAGTGCATATAAATTAGAACGACCAAAATCCAGAACACTGACAACACCAAATGTTGACAAGGCTGTGTAGTAACAAGAACTCCCATTCTTTGGTGGTGGGGATGCAAAGTGGTGCAGCCACATGGAAAGGCAGGTTGACAATTTCTTCCAAACTGAACCATACTTTACCATCTGATCCAGCAACTGCATTCCTTGGTACTTACTCAAAGGAGCCGAAAACTTATGTCCACACAAAAGCCAGCACACAGATGTTTATAGCAGCTTTATTTGTACTTCTACAATTTGGAAGCAACCAAAACATCGTTCAGTAGATGAATGAATAAGTAAACTGTGCTACATTCAAATATTGGAACATTATTCAGCACTAAAAAGAAATGAGCTATCAAATCAGGAAAGGATGTGGAGGAAACAAATGCATATTACTAAGTGAAAGAAGGCAGTCTGAAAAAGCTATATACTGTGTGATTCCAATCACAGAAGACTCTGGAAAAGTCAAAATTATGGAGATAGTAAAAACATTGGTGCTTGCCAGAAGTAAGGGAGGAAGGGATGCAAAATGGATCACAGAGGATTTTTAAGGCAGTGAAACCTCTCTTTGTTACACTAGTGGTAAATACATGGTGTCAAACATTTGCCTCAACCCATAAAATGTACAACACCAAGAGTGAATACTAATGTCGCTATGCTCTATGCTGATAATTATATGTACATATGTGTATATATACATATACATGTATACATATATATATATTTTGCAGTACTAGGGACCAAACCCAGGACCTTGCACATGCTCGGCCCACTAGTAATGATGTATCAAGATGGATTTATCAGCTGTAACAAATCTACCTTTCTAATGAAGGATGTTGATAATGGAGGAGGAGGCTGTGGAGGAGGGATAAAGAAGGTATGGGAAGCCTCTGTAATTTCCTCTTGATTTTGCTGTAAACCTAAGATTGTGGGTTTTTTTTTTTAATGTGCATTGAAATCAAAAAAGAAAAATATATTATCCCTCCACATTAAAAGAAAAAAAGGTCTAGAGTTCAGAGTGATTCTCCTGCTGGCTCTGAAGAAATAAGCTGCTGTGTTGTGAGAAGGTCAAGAGGCAAAGAACTGCAGAGCCGGCAGAAGCTGAGAGCAGCTCTCAGCTGACAGCCAATAAGAAATCAGGAACTTCCGTCCTTAACTGCAAAGGAATTCTGAATTGTGGTAACAACTGCATCAGGTTGGAAGTGGACTCAGCCTGGCCGACATCTTGCTTTCAAGCTTATGAGACCCTGAGCACAGAACCCAGCTAAACCATGCATGGACGCTGACCCATACAAACTGTATGTTTTTTTTTAAGTCACTTCGTCTGTGGCAATTTATTATGCAGCAAATGAAAACTAATACATTCTTAATGTTGGGATATAAAATTCAGTGACTAGCAAAAGAGGGAGACTAACAACCTATTTAATAAACTTGCTCCTTCCATGTATGGAAACCTCAAAGATGAGGGGCAACATTTAAATACTAGACAAGAGAATTTTCAATGATTATAAGCAAATGATTCCTTTATATTTAATACCTCACTGCCCATTTATCAGGAATAATTTTATCTGCACAGATATTAGTTTCACTAATTTTTTTTGACTAGGAAAAGACATAGTTTAGTTCAAAATACTTCACTCAATAGCAACGCATGCATTATGAAGTCCAATTTACAAGAAGCATGGGCTGAGATATCTGTCTGGCTTTTCGTTTTTATCAAGACCATCTTTCTTACTTATTTGTGGTTTATCTTTACATTTATACCCCAGAAAATTTGTTTTCAGAAATCAAAGACTGAGGAATGTGCATTGACTTCTATGAACAGTTTTTCCTGATCATTTTGTCACACTCCATGTCACAGGAAGGAATTGTTTCAGGCTGATTCTAGTTTTCCTCACATAGATTGCTCATACACATCAGACAATTTCATCAACCATTTATGCGGCTGAGGAAATTATAGTTTTTCGCAATTCAACATTTGAAGATTGTCTCTTGCAATAATAAAGAATCTATCGGGCTAATGTGAGAACAGATTGAGTTAACTTTGAGGACCTAAAAGCAAAAAGACATCTAAAAAGCCTGAGTCATAAGGTGTTTAAACCTTTTGCTATGAATTTGCGCAGTAGAAATGAAGTCTAGATTCGAATTACTCAGTTTTGCAAGAATAAACAATCTCAACAGACTTAAGTCAAAAGGAAGCAGAATTTCAACTAACATAAGCGGTTTCAACATTTTCATTCTTCTAACAATTAGATGAGCCGCCTTATGAGATAATGAGTTGTCAGTTACTACAAGCGATTATGCAGAGCTTGGAAGACCACCAGTTTTGAAAGCTTACAGAACTAACCCCCACACTTCAGGGGAGAGTGAAGCCAACAGAAGAAACCTCATTTCAATTCTAAAAGTTTTTATGATTAAAAAAAAACAAAACATGTGCTAAGTTAAAGAGAAATCTTGCACCATTACATGCTTGTATTGGAACATGACTTATGACTTGACATATACACCACCCACCCTATGTTACAGGAAAAACTGCCCTTTTCCCCCTCAGGTAGAACGCAATCTTTCTTTTTTTTTTTTTTTTTTTTTTCCAGGTACTGGAAATTTATTTTTTATTTATTTTTTCATTTTTCTTTTATTATTCATATGTGCATACAAGGCTTGGTTCATTTCTCCCCCCTGCCCCCACCCCCTCCCTTACCACCCAATCCACCCCCTCCCGCTCCCCCCCTCAATACCCAGCAGAAACTATTTTGCCCTTATTTCTAATTTTGTTGTAGAGAGAGTATAAGCAATAATAGGAAGGAACAAGGGGTTTTGCTGGTTGAGATAAGGATAGCTATACAGGGCATAACGCAATCTTTCTGATGGTAAAGGGGAATAGATCATCCTGATCCAGTTTCTGGTATTTGAGACCCCATTTCTGTCCATTCACACATGAGAAGGTAATTAAGGAAGGCAAGAAAGAGTTACTCACGTGATGGAATGATTGCACATATATAACTTTATCAACCACAACATTCTACACAACTGTATTGGGCAGCAAAAAAATAGAAATCTGATCTCATTCTCATAGCATAATTTTCTTCTTCAGAGAATTTTCACATTTTTCAGTTAACTTAATACTTATTTCTCTTATTTTATTGCAAACTCCATGATTCTGGGACCATATTAAGTTTTCATCACCACCTCCAATACTTAAAGCAGGGCCTGGGTGGTATACAGATGAATAAATAAATAAATAAGCAAAAAACCTCAATAAAGCCTTTTTAACTTTCCCTAGGGGACTGTCTAAAGACCTCTTATTTCTCTCTCAAGGTAAGAGAAGATTGTGGCTTTGCCTAGTACATGTCTGTGGAGATAGAAGTAGAGATATAAATGTCATGTTTTGGGGATAGAAGCCTTAGGACTAGTGAATGGGTTGCTGTGAAGAATGAAGAAAAATGAGTTAAGGAAGACTATAAGCTGGGCACCGGTAGCTCATACCTATAATCTTAGCTACTCAGAAGGCAGAGATCAGGAGAATCACAGTTCAAAACCAGCCCCAGATAAATAGTTCATGAGACCCTATCTCAAAAATACCCAACACAAAACAGGGCTGGTGGAGTAGCTCAAGTAGTAGACTGCCTACATAGGAAGCATGAGGCCCTGAGTTCAAACCCCAGTACTGCTAAAAAAAAAAAAAAAAAGGAAGACTTTATAACCTGAGTAGTCAAGCAGATAGTTTATTGCTGTGGGGACCCCGGGGAGGTGAAACAGATTTGTGTTAGTTATCTAACATTATGTAATAAATTACCCCAAACCTTAGCAGGTTAAAACAACAACAACTTATTATCTCACAGTTTCTGTAGGTAAGGCATCCCAGTATAGACTACCTGGATCTCTCCTGTTTCAGGGTCTTTCAGAAGACTGTAATCAAGGTGCTGGCAAGCTGCCAGCGACCCAAGTCTCAAACTGTGGCAAGACCCACTTCCAAGTTCAAATTCACATAGTTAACAGGTGGAACAAAGTGAAGATGGTAACATTTTTGTTTTTAAAATTGGAACACACAAAAAATCTAATTATAAATCAGCAGGAGGCCAGGTAAATAAATTGTGGTATATTTGTGCAATGATATGGCAAGCAATTAAAACAAGTGAAAATGGGGGCTGATGGAATGGCTCAAGTGGTAGAGCGCCTGCCTAGCAAGCACAAGGCCCTGAGTTCAAACCCCAGTAACACCAAAAAAAAAAAAAAAAGTGAAAATGGGAGATGTTTCCAACCACATGAAAAATTCTCTAAAACATAATATTGAGTGAAAAAAGCAATTGCTGCAAAGACAGATATTATTTAAATGTTAAAAAGTATAAAAGTTAAGTATATGCTGATATAAATCCATTTATATATAGGAAAAGTATAAAATTGAGCACAGGAATTAAAAAAATCATGAATGCAGTTACTTCCGGGGAGTAAGTAGTCATAGAAAAGTATGCAACAGCTGCCACCTTCTCTGGAATGTATTATTCACTTCAAATGTCTGAAGCAAATATAGTATAACACATGTGTATGCCTGATATTATTTTCTCTTTTGTCTATAAGTTTGAAACATTTCATACTGAAAATTATTTTTAAGTTTTTATTAGGATATATTCATTGTACAGGAGGGATTCATTGTGACAATTCTGAATAGCCTTACACTGTACATTGGTTAGATCGCCCCCACCATTTCCCATACTCAACCCCTTCTCCACCTCATGTAAAGCAATTCCAAGAGGCTTTATCATTCTATTTCATATATATATATATATATATATATATATATATATATATATATATGAAGCTCTCATATTGAAAATTTTAAATTAATAAAATTGTAAGATTTGGCAATCTTTTCAAGGTAGTTTTAATGGAGGCTAAAATAAACTAAAAAGAAAAAAAATGGACTAAAAAGAAATTTGACTTTACAGTGTAGGTGACCTTGGAGAAGTTATTTAAAATCTCCAAACCTTAGTTTTTTCATCTGTAAAATGCATGTATGTGTGTATGTGTGGGTATGCACATACATGATTGTGTATGACTATGCTTATGTATATACATATACATGCATAGATAAATATATTGCAGGCAATAAACAAATGATAGCTTTAATTTATCCTTCATGGTGAAGGTTGTAAAAAGACAACTTTAGGATCTTAACTACAGTGTAGATTACAGATAAAAGAAGTAAAAATGGAAGAGGAAAGAAAATGGCAGGGACTACTGCCAAATGGTATTCAGATCTTTTTGAGCTAGTACAAAGAGAGAAGAAAAAAGGCCTTCAAAAGCCAGTGAAACTTTGTGGCTTGATTGCACTAACATGACATCAAAAGAAAAGCAGTCTCTCAGCCCTCCTCTCTTCACCACTGCCCTCCTCCCTGCCATCCCCCGAAAAGAGAATAAATGAAAAAAAGAGTATGTCTATAGCAGCTACTTAACTGAGACAAGGCAGGCTGAAGCAGGTATCTAAAAAGAATAATCATTACAGTTATGATGAGGATGGTATAGTCAAACTAAGCTCACAGACCCTGTAAGGTCAAGACCCTGAATAGAAACTTAAAAGGAATTATTCTTAAAACCAAGGAATACAGCAGAATCCCTGGAGGTGGATGAGGGAGAATGAAGACCTAACAATCTCTTCCCAAGTACTTTGTGTCCACTACCAGTGGACAACCATTCAACAATCATCTGTCAAGTTCTCCTTAGGCACCAGGCACTGTTCTTGGTCCTGAGAAGATAACAGTAAATTAGAAAAAGTCCATGACTCCATGAAAGTTTTATCCTAACAGAAAGAGACAGATAACAAACAATCAAAGAAGCCATGAACACTAGTAATTGAGAAGAACAAAGCAGATTGAACAGCATGGAGAAGGGTTGAAAATTACAAGTCCAGGGAGCAGGGACAAGGTGCCATGTGCCATGGTAAGCACCCAGGCCATGAGGGATAACTGGAGAATCTGAACTTCAGGTGACTCCCAGTGTATCTCAGTCTGTTTGGATTGCTGTGATCAAATACCATAAACTAGGTGGGTGAGAATCAACAGAAACATTGCTCACAGACTTAGGTCTGGTGAGGGTCTGCTTCCTAAGCCAACTTTTCATTGTAACTTTGCATGGTAGAAAGGCTGAGGGAATTCTGTGGAGACGTTTTTTTTGGTAGTACTGGAATTTGAACTCAGGGCTTCACACTTGCTAGTAGGCACTCTACCACGTGAGCCGTTCCGCCAGCCCTTGGAGCCTGTTTTATAAGAACTAATTCCATTCATGAGGGTTCCTTTTTCATGACCGAATCGCCTCTCAAAGGTCACATCTAATACCATCACATTGGAACTTAGGAACTCAACATATGAGTGTTTCAGGGACTAACACTGTGAAAATGAGGACAAAGGAGAAGATGAGGTGCGTACTGATGGCTGCAAGTCACATGGACAGTGCAGGCAATACATATTGCGGGGGAGCACAGGGGTGGGGGGAGTGGCAAGGGTGTGAAGCAAAGGAATCCAGATCCTGGGTCTCACCCAGGGCAGCTTCTTGACTCTTTGATTTACAAGGTGTTTGAGCTGAATAACCTACTAAAAGCCAAGACTGAAGTGACAGAAAAAGAAATACATAGTGCCTGATTCTGCATGAACTGTGAGAAACCGTGATCAGAGGCACCACACAGGAGAGTGTCTGAGTCCTAAGGATAATGACCAAGGAGACACATGGATCTGGACTTTCAGAGATGTCATGAAGCTGACAATGACTTCAGCATGAGGCAGAAGTCCAGCGTGCCACATTCCACCCCCACTTACCATTAGTTTCACAGAGAATGACCTAGGACTGAGCTGGCTCAGAAATGGAGAAGAGAAAAATGCTAAGCAAATCCAGAAGTATTTCATCTTCAGGTCCATTTCTGAGAGAAAGTCCAATAGTGAAAATCTTTGATGTATACCTTTTAGCAAGGAATGAGTGGGCCTACCTACTAAGGGAGGCCCTACTCACCAGCTTTCCTGTGCTAGCAGATGGGCTCTGGGTGTGCATGCTGCCAGCAGTGCTCATGAATGCAGATGGACTTTTAGTGAAAATAATAGCAAACAACTAATTGTACAGTGCTTATATCATACCAGGCACTTTCTAAAGTGCTTTACAAGTATTAATTCATTGTTCTGTTTGTCTTCTTCCTTTAAACATTTATACTACACCAAGTACCAGTTTGGGCATCATGCCAAATTCTGGAAACAAAGAGGAATGACACTTTTCCAGACCTCCAAATACTCAAGGCCTGGGGAAGGGGACCTTGGAGATTTTCTAATGCAGGCTTTCAATCTACACAGAAGAAGAAACTGAGGCCAAGAGAAAGTCTGACTTGGCTATGGTGACACAAGTCAGCGCTGTAACCTGGGCTTTCCAACTCTCACTCTGGGGTCTTTAGGCTATGCTAAAAGTCTCACCCAGAAATGTGGGGTTGGTTAGGGATAGAATCCCAAAGTTACCAAGCCAATTGATATGTTCAAAGAGTGGAAGCTTGAAAATGTTCCAAGGAAAATATCAGCATATACGGTTAATATGGAAACGGGACCTCATGTGACCAATGAACTAGTAACACCCCAGGCATAAATTACTAGGGTTTTAAGTGTTTAGAAAATGATCTTGTCAAGGAACGATGCATTTTATATACATACATATATATATGTATATATATGTATACATATGTGTATCCAAAGATACATATCTGTATATATGCATAATTATATTATATATATATATGGGTAAAATGGAAGTGAGCAGAGGAGGCTTTCCTAGTAAAATCTGAACTTACATAGTCATGAAGAACTGAATGAAACTGGAGCAATAATTTTATTAATGTTTGACTTTGATTCTTTAAATGGTAGGAAGAGTTAGTTTAGGCCTGACTTGACTGTTTGGTTTCTATCTTATGAAAGTAATTATCAATTTGGTCCTATGTATCAGCCACACAAGTCAAGAATATGGACATTTTTTAAGGTGAGAAAACTATTCAGTTCCCTGAAATTCACAGATTTATAGAATGTAGAGAGAAGACAACACATAAGTATACTTTCAAATCATTTGAACATTGCTCTAACTTTTCTCATCTGGAGAGTAAAAAGAACTATTACTTTTAGTTGATTAACAAATTGCTGTTCAGGTTTGAGGCTAGCAAAAATAAATAGATTTAAAAAAAGAGTCAATCAAATAGTCCCCTGCTCCATAAAAAAACCAAGATGAAAGGCAATTTGATTTAGGTAAACTGATTCGAGTGTATTTACCTGTGATTTTTTTTTAATGGACAAATAATTTCCTGTAGCTAACCATGAGAAGACAAAAGAGATCAAAGCACTCCTGAATGGCACATGTCACTTGGAGATGCCTTTCCAAAACAGCTTTATTTCAGTTCAGATTTTAAAGCTGAGTAAATATATGTGTTGGTAGGGAAACAATAGACGTATATAACCAGATTCTACCAAGACTCTTACCACAAATTTTCCCAATATCCTGAAGACAAAATGGAGAAAACTGGGTTTGTGGTTTTATTTGAGTAGTACAGAGTGTGGCCTCTAGGTCCTTGATGAGTTCATTGCAATGTGCTGGGGTGCTCTGGCTGTGAGTTCTCCTACTGTTTACCTGTACCGTGCTATTTCCTTTTCCACCTGGATACATACACATGCAATTTGATTATATTTCTCTGTGTCCCCTGCAGTGTGATATGGCCAGGTGACTGAGCTGTGGACAGTGGAATAATGGGCACCATTTCTAGGTCTGGTCCAAGAAAATCTCTCATTCCCACTCCTTTCTATGCCACTTACTTTGCAGCCAGCTACAAGAAGACAACCCTGGGCCAACTTTGGAGGTCAGGTAATTAAAGAAAAAAAGGAGATAAAAGGAACAAAACAAACAGAACAGAACAAACCACACCAAACCAAATCACCATCACCACCACCACCAATAACAAAAAAAATCAGGCCTCAAATTATACCTGGGAAAAGAAGAGCCACTTAACCAGAAATACCTAGGATGACTGGTTGTGTTAACAAGAAATAAAGTTTACTGTGTTAAACCATGAAGAGACTCCAGGGTTCATCTATTACTCTAGGTTGCATCACATTTAACGCAGGGGAATTCCTGCTATGTGCAAAGCACTATGTTAAGGATTATGGGGGATTTCAACATAAAATCCATTTAATTTAAATGCACTTTAAAAGAGCTAGTATCTAGATAGGGAGATAGATGTTCATATTTGTAACCCAAGAGGGAGTGATAAATGATATAGTAAGAATACAATAAAGGATACAGTGATGAAACAAATAAGGTCTGGAGATACATGTATGTATTCAAATTACAGATCTTCCAGACTCTATGACTCTAGGAAGGTTAATTAATTTATCTGAACCTTAGTTTCTATGTATGTAAAATAAAGGTGTGAAATGGACTTACCTCACAGATTGTTGTAAGGATTAAACTAATTAATATATGCAAAACACTTTAAACAGTGCCTGGCACACAGTAAATGCTGAAGAATCTTATCTTCTTCATTATTATGGGGCAAGGGGGAGAAATGAGGTCACATCCAACTGAAAGTATCAAAAAAGGCTTCCTGCAGATATGATCTGAGCTTGGCCTTGACAAATAAGTGGAATTTGGATATTTTAAAGTCATGGTTTGGTGTCCACGCAAAGCATACACACAGGAAGGACATTATGGGGCAAGTGAACAAAAGAGTAAATAGTGCAGTTGGTCTTTCACCCCAAGTCCTGTGGGGAAGAAGAAGGCCCAGGTCACAGAAGCACTGACAGTTGTACTGAAGAGTTTGGAGTTTATTCGGCAGACCACAGAGGATGATGAAGGTGAAGATGAAGGTATCTGATCCAGGATCTGATCAGATCCAGGTATCTGGCTTATCGTAAGAGCTGTTTAATGAGAAGATGAATCCAGGGCAATGTGCAAGCCCAGTTCAAGACAGAAGAGGGGGACATCAGAGAGATGGGTTAGGAAGCCATGTATGTGAAAGCAGGAGTGTAGGCACCTCGTAGGGTCATTTAGTCGTGAGTCCTTGAGGACCAGAAGTAGGACGATGGCAATGGGAATGAGGAAGAAAGGAATTGTGAGACATGGATTTTCAGAGGTATGGTATCCAAATCAGGATGTTACTGCTCCATAACCTGTTATTCTGATATCCAAAAACTACTTCTAAACTGAAAGGGAAGTCATAAGCCCTGTGGTAATAAATTCCAACCTGAAGTGATGAGAACATTTCCAATCAGTGATCTTTGTCTCACTTAGCGTAACTCTAACTGAATGCTCTGTAACAATAATCCAGTGTTTGAGTCCCTGGTGCTATGGAGAATGATACCCAACAGTTGGGATAAACCTATGCTACCTTTCTACAATCTGAAAACCTCTGAATTCCAAAATGCTTCTGGCCAAGTGATTTTAGGTAAGAGACTGGTATGTGTTGTGGCTTGGATTGTGTCTCCAAGAAGGATATGTCAAAATCTAAACCCCCAATATCTGTGATCATGGCCTTATTTGGAAATAGGGTTTTTTCAGATGTAATCAAATTAAGATGATCTACTAGGGTATGCTCTAATCTACTATGACTGGTGTTCTTTCTAGAAGGGGGAATTTGTACACAGAAACAGACACACACAGAGGGAAGAATGCCATATAAAAACTGGGTATCTAAAATTGAGCTTGCCTATAAAATCAGATTCCAGGGACTAACCAGTTTCTGACTTGCTGAGAGAGGGATGCTATATGTATAACCACAGGCAGGAAGTCTGACTTCTGCTGAGTAGCAGGGTGACATGCTCACATAAACTTCCTACTAAACATTCTTGTCTCTTCCTCTTTGTATTCAACCCTATAGAAGAACTCCATGAGCTACAAAGGTCCACCTAAGGAAACAAAGAAGCAGAGACAGGGTGTTAGTTATTGACTGAGCAAGTGCTAGAAGTCAGAGCAGGAAATGGATCAGAATCCACAAGGCAAGCCTATAAGGAAATGTACACAACTATCCAAGATCAGGGCAAGTGAGGATTCCAAAGCTAGGTCAACCATCATGAAGCACGAGGATATAAATAGTACTTGTATATGGGGCAAGCACTATTCTAAGGACAACAATAGCCTAGTGAATGGGGAAAATAGAGTAATAGGGTAGAGCTCAGGAGGTCAGACACAAACTCTGGAGAAGTGAGATCAAAGTTTGTCTCCAAAGAGAGGCTTTGGCCTGCTTTGTGGGAAGGCTGAGCCGTGCCCTAGTGTGGACAATCTGAGGATCATAGCAGAGGTCATTTGGGAAAATCTCTCTGGAGGAAAGAATGGGGTGGGGGAGTACAAAGAGAAGTGCTCCCTATTTTGGGCAGGACTTTGGCCTATAAGCCTCACCTTTCAAAAGTAAAATTTTCCATTTATTGACATAATAAATGGAAATATACTCTGCATATTTGTATATGGAAAAATAATTTAACCTAAATAGTTGATTTTATAAGAATAGTGCTCAACATAATTCTTTTCTTCTTTGGCTAGCCTTCCTTTGAGTAATGGCCAGAGGTATAGTTCTCAAGGTCAAATAAGCATGTTGAATAATCTATAACATAGATGAAAAGGGATTGGGTAAAATAAATCTCCCTTCCCCAAAAGCCTTTCCGGAGAAGCACATTTGCAGGGATGCATTAGCCATTATTTTTCTAAAAAGATGGCAGGGTATAGTTGTATAAAATCAATTCCCTCCACATTTAATGCACTCTCGTCTACTTAATGCACATAATAATATACTAACCACATTGAGCCTCCCTCCTCCAACTCAACCACACTTAAGAACAGGAGAATCAGATATCCCACAGACCTTCATGATTTCCCTTCCATTTCCTTTGACTTTACTACTCATCAACAAGCAACTCTCCCATTATTTTCTACAGGTGTCCTGGCCTCACTCTCAACTTTCTTCTGTTCCACCGAATTCTTTAATCATAGGTTCCTCGGAAGGGGCACAACTTTCCCTCGCATCACTCCCTAGAGCCATGTTATACAGTCTAAAGAAACACAACCCTCTCCTCTTCTCTAGGTAAAACAGTCTTAATATCACTCATTCTTGGTTTGTCCTTCTGTACCACTGCAAGGAAGAGAAACTAAAAAAATCAGCAAAGAGGTTATTTTCCTTGTGTTAAAATTAACTCCCAAGAAGTATAATGGCTCTTTGATGCCATTCTGAAACCCATTCTTCATGTATCCTTCTCCTCAGCCTCAGTATGCTGTGTGGCTATCTTCTTACCTTTGCAGCCTCATGATTGCTGTTCTTTTCTAGTCTTATGACTATGGGCCCCTCAGGAAAAGAATGAGGATGGTAGGCACAAAACACCCAAGTCAGCTATGTCTCCTGCCATTTTTAAAAAGCATTTGCCAAAGCCTCACTGTATCATTCTTACCTACATCCTACTGGCAAGAATAATGTCTTGCAGTCAGGTATAAATGCATGGGAGCTTAAGAAATGGAGATTTTAGGTGGGAAAATTTCCACCAAAAATAGGGTTATTTTTGTGAAGGCCAGTAAGTGTTAACTGGTACTCAACATAAAAGAAGTAATTACAAAAGTACGCAGTGGCAAGCCTTGATCCACAGTGAAATGAAAACAGTACGGGCTGGTATGAGAGTATCCAGTGAAGCAATGTGATCTAGGGAGGGGGGAAGGAGATGATCATGAAAAACTTACCGAAGCATGAAACCTGAGAAATAGATAGGAATTAGCTGAGTGAAGGGGTGGCACGTTCTTGCTCTGTTACCCTCAAACTGGAAAGATGGCCAACCAGATTAGTTCTGGAAACTAGAAGTCAGAATTATGAAATTTTACTATGAAATAAACTCTAAAATAGGTAGGGGAGAGGTGTATCCTTAAAATTCCTGAACTTGGAAATGACAATCTTTTGAAAGCTAGTCTACACAAACATCACTCCTTTTGTCTGACCACACTTCTAAAATTTGAAAATTTGTCTGTCTTTCAAAATCCAAGCATAGTGCTGCCAGTTACAGAAATGCAGGAAAAAGAAAGAAAAGATAAAAACCTTCTCCACCTCTCACTTTTCCTTACTATATCTTTGAGTTCAACCACACAGTCCTCATCAAGTTAACTGATTTGTTCTTTACTGTCTAGAATGTTATTTTGTACTATTATCTATTGGGAAATGGAGAGAGATTTGCAATTTAATCATCACATCTGTACCTTTCAATTCTTATGTCACACTTCTCTGTCACTGCCTGCATACTTGCACAGTTATTGCTTTCACTGGAGTGTGTACTCAACAAAATCACGGAGTACTCCATGCTACACATTTGCTGTAGTTATCCACAAACAGCTCTCTTGAGCAAATTCCTTAATCACACTCATACATACACACACTTAAGTATGTATTTCTATTCTTTGCATCCACAGACTTTTTATTGTATCTTGTTTTATCTTATTCTTTTTTTTTTGTTTTTTTGGTGGTTCTGGGGATTGAACCTAGAGCCTTGCACATGCTAGGTGTTAGGTTTAGACTGGAAGTTCCTCAAAAAGGATCATGAGTTAAAGGCTTGGTCCTCAGTTGATTGTGTTAAGAGGTGATTGGATCATGGGTAATCCATGCATGAGTTCATACCTGAATGGGCCATTAGAAGGTAGGGCTGGAGGAAGAAGGTCACTGGGAACTGTCTTTGAAGGGTATATGTTTTTCCCAGGCCCTTTCTCTCTCCTTCTTTCTGCTTCCTAGCTGCTATGAGGTAAGGAATTTTCCTCCTCCACGATGCTTCTGTCTTGCCACAGGCCTTAATGCAGTGGAGCCAGGCATCCATGGACAAGTGAGACAAAATAGGTCTCTCCTTTAAGTTTTTTCCTCAGGTATTTTTTTTCAGCAATGGAAATCTATCACACCAGGTGAGTGCTCTACCACTGAGCTATGACCCCAGCCACATCCATAGACTTAAAATTTCTTTATTAGTGCATCTTTTTATTAGCATACTTTAATAGTACAAGGAGGTTTCACTGTGATAATTCCATAGACGCATACAGTATACTTTGAAGACATTCAAATTCTACTATATTACCTTACCCTCTCTTCTCCCCACCCCACCCTTTTTTGCAGTACTGGGATTTGAACTCAGGTCTACACCTTCAGCTACTCCACCAGACCTTTTTTTTTGTGATAGGTTTTTCAAGATAGCAGTGAGAGAACAAGACAGACCTTAAGAGTCCCTAACTCTATTTCTGGTTGCCACTTACTATCAGACACACAGGCCTTGTTGTGAGCCAGTTCTTGTATTGCCAACTCTGGGCTGGCATCCTCTGGATGAAAGTGGGGAGGAAATTGGAGCAGATAAGTCTCCATTCTCGGTGGTGGGGACATGTAAGAGAAAATGAGACCTGGCTCTAGTAAGACTTTTGAGAAGTACATTCCATGTTTGTCGAAAACTAGGAACATACAGGTTAAATAATATCTTCGATTTGAAAATAATATTCTAAGGACTACTAATACATGTTTTGTATCAAGTTGATTGCATAAGGGTTAGTTCTCAGTCCACCATGATGTTATTGATGTGATTTAGGTAATGGGCTTAGAGAATATTTCATGTAATATTTTTCTAATAATGGCAAGCTGGGAAATGTGCCTGACAACTGAAAAGAAGCAGTTAAAATAATTCTGACAAATTGGAGAATTATGTGAGTACAAACCTGGTACAGGTCAGTGACAACATGCCTGGGTCAAATGATAAAGGAAGAGAAACCCAGTAACCTCAGCAACTGGCCTATACCCAGTTTACATACTATTGGTAACTGTAGATTGAGCAAGGCAAACCCTGAAGAGTTGACTATTAAGGATTGTAAGGTTTTTGGTTAACAACAATTTAGGTGTGATCTGGCTGTCCTCTGCTTCTTGTTCTCTAATGAGTCTGAAGTCAAGGTGTCAGCTCAGAGACTTGGGGTACATCTGAATGTTCACATGGGGAAGAATTCACATCCGAGTTCATGTAGGTGTTGGCAGGATTCAGTTCCTTACATGCTACTAAATGGAGAGCTTCAGTTTCTCAGTAACTCTTGGTTAGAGGTTGCCTTTAGTCACTTGCCATGTGTGCTTCCCTGCCTTGCAGCCTGCTTCAACAAAGCATTCAAGAAGGCAGAAGAGACAGCCTTTAAGAAGACTGAAGTTGCAATCATTTGTAACTAATTGAAGGACTGACATCCCATCACTTTTGCAAATCTACTCATCAGAAGCAAGTCATCCATAAATGTAACTGGGGGACTATTAGGAGAGGGAGAACCAGTAGGAAGTGGGGACGGGAGAAAGGAGAGGGTGATAGGGAGTGAATATTATCAAAGTACATTATATATATGTATGAAAATAACATAATGAAACCCGCTAAACACTGTAAAATAAAGAGGGGATGGGAGAGGGCAAAATAAGAAAGAGTAATGGAGAGGGTGAATTTGATCAAGGTACATTGTATGGATGTATGGAAACATCATGATGAAATCCCTTTATACAATTAATATACACTAATTAAAAAGAAGAAGAATCAAGTCATCAAGGCCAACGCACATTCAAGGAGAAAAGAATCACACAAGTGAATAAACACCAAGAGACAGAGTTCATTGAGGGCCATCTCAGAAGTTGCCTACTGAACTTACTATCTTGTTTAAAAATGTTAGCACTCAAGTGTGAGATAACAGATGAAGCTCCTCATATCTTAGTATAAATACACTTGTCAGGTTTCTCTGGAATCAAGAGGAAGCCCAGTGAAGACTAGAGGAGGTAGAGGGAGCTGTGAAATGGTAAAAGTCTCAGAAGAAAAGAGATGAGTGATGAAAGAGCTGATCAGAGCCCTGTACTGACACAGGAATTAAGGGGATAGGATTGGCATCACTGGAGCTTGAGAAAATACTCTGGGAGGAAGTAAATTAAACATGAGTCAGCAAATTGGCACAGCAGCTAAACCAAAGTAAACTTTAAACTGAGCTCCATACAAAGGAAAATAATATATAAGGGCCCTGGAGGTGATGCTACATTGCTCTACAATGGTGAGATGGCCAAGAGACTATAAATCAGTCCTTGACCTTCGATATAAAGGAGTGGATAATTCCTCAGGTTAACGTGCAGAAAATAATGGGAGGTTGGGGTATAACAGAGGGAAAACACAAGAAAATCTATTTACCTTTTCTAGAGAAAGAGAAGACAATGAAACACTGGAATACACTGCTAAATTGGTGATTATGAAGAAGTAGAGAGTAATTATTTGATTCTACTGAGAGACAATTTCCTTAGAATTCAAGAGATTTTTTAGTGACTCCCTCTCAACCATGAGACCACTGTGAACAACAGGATTCCAGATCTGGGTTCAGGAGATCTGTCCACAACTTGAAGTGCTATGGTAAGACCTCTACGACTCACATCAGACCTACTTATGCTACAAAAACAACTGAACTCATGTATCTCAGCTCAGTCTCATTACTCATGAATTCTTAAACGTTCCATGGTCATTTCCATGTCAATATCTTTGTTCATGCAATTTCTCCAATTTAGAGCCCCTTCCTTTTCTGTTCACCTTTTCTTCTTTTCTCTATTTCTTTTGTCTTCATCCTCCCATAGGCTACACATCAAGAAAAAATTCTATTTTCTTCCATGTCGAAATAATAAGTTATAAATGCTAATGGTATAAGGTTCTTCCAAGACATAACATTTTTCCCACTGTAGTAGGACATAAATTCTGCATTGATTCTTTAGCAGTGGCTTTAATATAGTTGTTGTAGATTTGGCTAATTCATCTGTATATAGTACTGTGTCTGGGTTTCCTGGTTACCAGACAAAGAAGATTCTTTAGGGGATGGTAAGCATAACCAGTCACATAGCTGATTTCCAGTATAATAGAGGAAAAGGTAAGCAAAAAGCTAAGAAAAATTGGTAAAAAATGAACAGAATGAAATAAGGGCCAATACACCCTGATGATTAAAACAAACAAACAACTAAAACAACAACAAAAAAGCCCGCCACCACTACATCTGGTCAATATATTTAGAAAAGAAGGAACTGGAGCCTTCTCAACCTGATAAAGGACACCTATCAATAACCTATAGCTAACTGTCTTGAACAGGATTTCATCCTTCTTCCTGCAAGGGAGAAGTCAGCTGTGTCTTGAACCCGGGCGAGTAGCCCTATGGTGGTATTGGGATACTGCTCAAGGCAGACTTAGGGTAGAGGCAACGAAACCATGGCAATGTCCCTCAGAGACCGCTCAGACACTTGGGCCAATGCAACAACATTTATTCATGCTTCAAATGCACACTTACAAGGTCCAGGAGGGAGTCACAGCATGTGGTTGGTCACCTCACAGGACACCAGGGCAGGTAAGGCTTGTGCTCCACAGGGGAGCCCCACCAAGCAGTCAGGTCATTCAGGCTGAGAATGCCAGGAGCTTGGGAGGGAGAGCTACTACATGGCAAGACCTCTCTTACTTGGGAGAGAGATCCTCTGGCAAGGAGAGGCGCATGCAGGACAGAGTCCTTTGATGCTACTATAAGTTGTGAGCATTGGAGGACATTGGAGAGTACACTCTGCTGGGTCCTCAGCAGGTGCCCTTTATATATGTCTTTCTCCTCTAGGGTGTTCTCTTCCTATGTCATTTAGTCCTCTGCTGATTGGTTATACCCTTGGGTGTAACCTAGATGGGGGTCCATGGCAGGCTGTTTTAGACAACGTCACATCTTAGCAGAGCGTAGCCATATTGGACGCCATACTGGCTGCATGCCTTATCAGTCCTGTCCATATAGATGGTGTCCTGGTGTTGGTGACAGCTGTTGACCTATAGTCCAGAGGTCTGGTAGCTCACTGATTCTAAACTGCAATACTCCCAAAGTACAGACAAACTTTGCAGTTTGTTAAGTGAGGCTTTATGTTCTCTACACTAACAGACTTAATGGTGAAAGACTGAAAGCTTTCTACCTAAGGTCAGAAACAAGACTTAGATATCAGATCTCAACACTTCTTGGCATTGCACTGGAGGTTCTCCTCAGGGCAATTTGGCAAGAAAAATGAAATAAAAGACATTCAGATTGGAAAGGAAGAAATAAGACTATCTCCATTTGCAAATGACAGTGATTTGTACATAGATGCAAGTGACAGAATAATAGACATAATAGACATGTAATGTCTGTAAGACATATAATGTCGTATCAGACAATAATAGAAATTGTCTTATGGTGTAGAGGTGGTATTATTGAAATAACAGCAGCATCTTATATTTGTGTAGCATTTTATAATCTTCTATAGAGTTATGTATCATTTTATCTTCACAACCACCTGCAAGGTGTGAACTACTTTTATTGTATATTATAGATGATAAACCCAATACTTAAAAAATAAAGTATTTACTGATGGACCCGCAGTTATTAAATGTCTTAACTGTTACCCAGATCTCTACTTTGGACTTTTAAGCCAGCACTTTAATAAGTTTGCTCATTTTCTTATCTCCTAAGAGCAGCAGAATTCAATGAACTTTCTGTGATGATGAAAATGGCCTATATATGTTCTGTTCCATATAGTGGGCACTAAGTGGCTACTGAAAACTTGTAATGTGGCTAGCTTGAGTGAATCACTGATTTTTTCATTTTATTTAAATTCACAGTCACATGAAGTTAGTGGTTATTACTGTGATGAACAGTGTTGTTCTAGAGAGTTCACTCCTGCTCTGAATCAGACACTCCTCCTCATGGTTCTATCCTAAGAGTGGCCAACCTACATGCAGTTCTCCATGGATCAATGAGTAATGTGTGGATCAGCTTTTCCTTAAATACTTTCATGTTTCTACATCTGTACCATTTCTTAGGCTATCTTTTTTCCTGGGGTTGTCTTTGTCCACCTCTAAAAGTATACACATGACCACATTCTTCAAGGTCTCACTCAAATCTACAGTCTCCTGGAAGATCTTCTTGCCTCAGTTGGATGTCATGCATCTTCATCAGTTTCATTGGTAACACTGAGTGCTCCGACCTCACAGCACAGATTTATGTGCACATCATCTACTTGATTAAACCTAGGGTAGGCAAACCACAGCATGTGGACTAAATCTGGTCTGTTGCATATTTCTGTAAACAAAATTTTCTAGGAAAATAGCCATATTCATCGTTTTACATATTGCCAATGTAAGAAGAACTATCTTTTCTATCAAAGTATATGTCACCCTCTTAGATTACTTAAAATTCCTCAGGTCACCATCTTAGGTGACTTGCACTGTTTAAAGGGTTCCTGTGTCTTCTTCTAGATTGGCCGATAGTACAACTTTCTGGATCTGCAAATGAACTCAGACTCCAGAATTTCTTGACAACGTGGGAAAAAGAGCTCTGAAGACAGGGACCATGGCACAGTCTAACACAAGAACTGTCACAGGGGCGACCAAGTAATGTCTTGGTGGTCAGGATACTGGAGGCTGTGTGATGCGTGAATGAGATGTGTCAGGTGACATGAGGGGAAAGTGGAGTCCTGATCCACAGTTCCGAGGTGACCTCATACTGTTTAAGGTGGAATTAGTTTCTTGAACCTAATCCAGGTCAGGAGTTTATACTGACCAGCCAGCTACCAAGAGGTGCCTCAAGCTACCACAGGGGATGTGGCCGGAGATGGACAAAGTGAAAAACAATCAGAGTGCAAGAAACCTCCAAGGCAAAAGGGGGGGTTGAGTTCCTGATACAGCACAGTCGACTAGAAGGTGGAAATGGGAAATAAAGGCAGCAAAGAGGGAAGTCAACAAACAAAGGTCCAGGATAAAATACCCTCTGAGACCCCTCTAGGAAAGATGTTAAAATATTGGGATGATAGCCCCCATACTAAAGGGAAAAAAACAAAGAATGGTCAAATACTGTTGTTTTATTTGGACCCACGAATGAATCTTAAAGCCTTTGGTTTTTTTGGCTAAAATTTGGGTCTGATGAGGACTGGGTCTGCCAACTATTAATTCAACATGTAAATGACAAGAGTCTAGTCACTCAAAAGGAGGTGGAATATGCCCTCTGTTGGAGACAGAGTCCCAAAGTCCTGTTTCCACTTGAAGAAAATAAAAAAAAAAAAAAAGAAGAAGAAGAAGAAAAAAAGAAAAAAACTACCAAAACTCCTTCTAATTGGGATTTACTCCCCTCCCTTCTTCCCCCTTATAACCCTGCTGCTCCTCTGGCTCAGGCACCAGAGCCTGCCCCCAGGCCACTTCCTCCTCAGCTCCCACTTCCCCATCTCTTTTCACCTCTGCCTCCCCTATCCAAAACCCCTCCCTACCACAACTCCAAAGGGAGTTAGAACAATGTCGTTGAGACATTGAGAATCTACTTTTTCTTCAGTCTGAAGCAAAACCCCAATCCTTCTTTCCTCTTAGGGAAGTTCCCCTCAGAGGAGGTGAAATTGGGTTTGTAAATGCCCCTCTTACCAGCTCTGAGGCCTGAAATTTTAAAAAGGAGTTGCAACCCCTTCTCGAGGATCCCTTCAGGGTCTCAGAACAGGTTGATCAATTCTTGGGACCACAGATACATACTTGGGCTGAGTTAATGTCTATTTTGGGAATTTTCTTCTAAGGGGAGGAAAGAGCCATGATCTGTAGAGTGGCAATGGCTATCTGGGAGCATGAACATCCTCTGGGACAGAATGTCCTGGTGGCTGATGTTAAGTTTCCTAATCAAATCCCTGACAGGATAACACCATCCCAGGGCACCAAGAAAATATGAGAGACTTGAGAGATTTAATAATAAGGGGAATCCGGGAATCAGTGCTAGGTCACAAAACCTCTCTAAAGCCTTTAGTGTCCAACAAGGGGAGGATGAGGGACTGAGTTCATGAGCTGCCTCAAGAATCAGATGAGAAAGTATGCTGGGCTAGACTTAGAAGACCCTTTAGGACAGGGAATATTGAAATTTCACTTTGTTACAAACAGCCGGCCAGATACAGCAAAGAAATTACAAAAACTAGAAAACTGGAAAAATAGATCCACAGAGGAATTATTAGGAGAGGCACAAAAGGTATATGTAAGGAGAAAGGAAGAAAACCAAAAACAAAAAGCAAAGATTATGTTATCCACTATCAAGTAGATTAATAGGGGAAGGCTGGACCAGCACCCTTTTGGACAGCAGATTAATAGGGAAAGGCTTAACCAGTACCCTATTGGACCTCAACTGGCCTGGTCCCCTGCATCTTGGTATAAGAGGCCGGAAAATCAAAGGATGAAACAAAAAAGAAAGAAAAATAAATGTTTTAATATGTGGAGAGCCTGGATCTTTAAGAGAGAATGTCCGGAATGGGAAAGAGAGTGTAGGGAAACCGTTCCCTAAATGACTTTTGATGAAGAATAGGGGAGTCAGGAGCTCTTTTACGTTGAAGGGTCCCACTCAGAGCCCTTGATAAATTTAGAAGTGGGACCACAACATGAAGTTGTCACTTTCCTGATTGACTCGGGTGCCTCCAAATCCTCCCTCTATCTTCTGCCCAGGGGCTTAATCCATTCCTCAGAGCAATTGCTAGTTTCTGGAATAAAAGAAGAAAGCCTTCCAGATCAAATATTACAGGAAACAGACGTTTATTTCCAAGACAGGACCGCTAAGGTACAATTTCTCCTAGTCCCTGAGGTGGGTACCAATCTGTTTGGGAGAGATCTAATGACCCGATTAGGAAATGGCTTACACATAAAAAGGGATAAAATACAAGCATCCCTAAATTTACTTATCCCATGAGCTGAGAGACAAATTAAATCAATAGTCTGGCTAGAGAAAGGAAGAGGGGTGGCCTCCTGGTTATACCTATCAAAGTTCAGTTAAAGAAGACCTTGAAGGTTGTTAGGAGGAAACAATACCCTATTCCTATGGAGGGGAGAATAGGTTTAAAGTCAGTTATAGAGGGACTTATGAAGGCTCTAGAGGTCAAATGGGAATACCATGCTTCCTGGCATCCACCTTCCTCAGGGAGGGTTGAAAGAATGAATCAGGCTCTTAAAAATTAGCTCACTAAATTAATCTTAGAGACCAGATTACCTTGGATTAAATGCCTTCCCATAACACTACTCAGGATTAGTACAGCCCCTCAGAAGGACATTTGCCTCTCCCCTTATGAAATGCTTTATAGGCTTCCTTACCTTAGCTCTGTTACTGATGTGCCTCCCTTTGAAACCAAAGACTATTTCCTTAAAAATTATATACTTGGATTGTCTTCTACCTTATTTTCTCTTAGGAAAAAGGGGTTGTTAGCACAGGTTTCTCTGCTTGACTTTCCTGTTCACTAGCACCAGCCTGGCGATTATGTGCTGATCCAAGACCTGGAAAGAAAGTAAGTCTGAGCCAACTTGGGAAAGACCCTTCCTGGTCCTGCTGACCACAGACATAGCCTTCCAGACTGCAGACAGGGGGTGGACTCATCACACATGGGTAAAGAAGGTGCCCCCACCTGACCAGAAGGAACAACGGACCATGCTCTCACATCCAAGTGATACCAGAGAAACCTTAATAAGACTATAGTGAAATTATTCTTTCTTTTTCATCTGGAAAATGGTATGTTTATTATTAATGTAACTCAGAGTACTTTTCCCTTAACTGTTGAATTCGATGCATGCCAGATCCTTCCTTGTGGAGACCTTACATCATAACTCCAGCTCCAAAGATACTCCTTTTATATGTGCCTCATCCCAGGACCCACAGGGAAGCCTGGTATTTATCTATAGTGGACAGATATAGGGTGAAACACTGGGTATAAAGGATAGGCTTCTGCCGTTATGACAATCCTAAGGGCTGGACCAGACCCTGAGGCACTGGTAAGACCCCAATTTCCACCATCCAGAACAACTGACAGTCTTAACAGACTACAGCTGAAATTACAGCTGTTTTGGACACACCCCTTTCCTTGCAAAGATATCCCACTTAGATTGTGTAAACAGTGTATCCCACTTAGATTGGTCATAGAAAGCTCTTGGTATATGACAAAAGAACCATCCATATTTTATAAATATGGGCTGGGAGAAGATGTCTCAGGAACAGACCCTTTAGGTGCCTTTAAGCTCCATTTAGCTCCCAACCCCTCCAAGGTGACACCCAGTTCTACCTCTGCTCCAACGTTACCTCCATGTTTATACAACAATCGAGTTCAGGTAACTGTAGTAGAAGTCAGGGACCTGAGACAAACTGTGGCTATTGAAATTGGGTACGGGGATACAAATACATGGATGGAATGGATAAAATATTCTGTCTGCACATTAAATAAGAGTGATTGTTACTACTGGGAGACAGAGTCTCAGGTGGTCCCGTTTCCATTAGGATGGTCCTCAGATCCAGATGGAATGTATTACATGTTGGCTCTGTTTCAGGATGCCAAGGCTTGGGGTAATGAATCCTGCCAGATGTTATCACTACTGTTCTCAGAGGTCAGAGGTCCTGCAGGTCAGCCCCTGAGGACTGTTAAACCACCTGCCCTAGATGTCAGTTATACATGTCTTACCAGGCAGAGGGGACAACTGACAAATGTGAGAAACCTAACAGGATGCAGTGAAAGCCGGTCCTTCAACTGTCTCACAAACCAGTCCACACTCACAGTGAGAAGAGCTGATGTCTAGTGGTACTGCAGAGGACCTTTACTTGAGACTCTCCCAAGTAACTGGGCAGGCACCTGTGCTTTGGTGCAGCTGGCAATCATTTTCACCCTAGCATTTAGATCCCCAGCCCATGCCACAACACCTAGGAAAAGGAGAGACATAGGCATACACGTTGCAGCCAGCCACAGAGGCTCCTTGGATCCCCATTTTACATTGATGTCATTGGGGTTCCTAGAGGGGTGCCAAACGAATTTTAAGCCTGAAATCAAATTGCAGCAGGATTTGAATCAGTACTCTTTTGGTGGTCCACCATAAATAAAAATGTTGATTGGGTTAATTATTTTTATAATAATCAATAAAGGTTTGTTAACTATACCAAGGATGCTATCAAAGGAATAGCAGAGCAATTGGGACCAACTAGTCCGATGGCTTGGGAGAACAGGCTCGCATTAGACATGATGTTGGCAGAAAAGGGAGGGGTTTGCATAATGATTGGAGTTTCGTGTTGCACATATATGCCAAATAATACAGCCCCCAGTGGAACTATTAGTAAGGCCCTATAGGGATTAACCACCCTATCCAACAAGCTAGCTAAAAATTCAGGTATAAATGACCCCTTCACTTACTTAATGGAGAAATGGTTTGGGAGATGGAAGGGCTCGATGGCCTCAATCTTAACCTCCTTGGTTGTAGTGGCCGGAGTTTTAATTTTAGTAGGATGTTTCATAATTTCTTGTGTCCAAGGACTAATACAGAAGCTAATTGAGACAGCCCTCACCAAACAATCACCCTTACCTTACCCAAATAATTTGTTCCTATTAGAAACACAGAAATATGAGAGCCAATAGCTCCTAAATGAGTTTGAAGAAAAGAATTTAAATCAAAAGGAGGGAAATTATAAGAGAAACAATCTTTTCTATCAAAGTATATGTTACCCTATTAAATTACTTAAAATTCCTCAGGTTGCCATCTTAGGTGACTTGCACTGTTTAAAGGGTTCCTGTTGGGGGCAGGGGGCAGGAGGGAGAAATGGCCCAAACAATGTATGCACATGCGAATAAATGAATAAAAAAAAAAGGGGGGGATCCCTGTTTCTTCTTCTGGATTCTTGTACAGCCCCATTGCCCATGAAAATTGCCCACCAAATTGCGTGCCCTAACCCAAGCCTTTTAGCCAATCAAGAAAGATTGTGAACCTTTGACCTGGACAAATCCCAGGTGAGGGGCAGGTACAACTGCATCAGGGATATAAGGAGGAGCCATTTTGTGCTTGCATGTCTGCTCAGCTGAAGTGAATATGTGCTTGCACCCTTTTAATCAAAAGAAATTGCCTTGTCAAGATTTTCTCTGCCTCTTATGTGTCTGTTTTCGGCCCTGGAGGGTTTTAAATTCCAACACCTACTACTATTGTGTGACAATGGCAGAGCTAAGTAGTAATAACAAAGACAATCTGGTCCTCAAAGGTTAATGTATTTTCTACCTGGCTCTTCACAGAATATATTTTTGACCCTGTAAATAGACTACAGAAACTATTCCTGATTTATTTATTTGTCTATTTATTTACTTACTTATTTGTGGTGCTGGGGTATTAACCAAGGGCTTCACTCACACTGGACAAGTGTTCTACCACCAAACTACATCTCCATCCCTGGTTTATTTTATTTTCTCATAATCTTTACATACAGCAGTAGATTCAGAAATATCTCAAATGAATTTTGTATTTATAGAAATTTAATAGTAAATATCTGTCCATGTTTGTCAATTTTCTACTTGCAAACAGTATTCCAACCAATTTCTCATTTACTCATCAAGTAACTTCCTGGCACAGAGGAATTAGGTGTCAATATCCACATTCTACATTGTAAGAAATTACCACACAAGAGATTTGCCTATTGGTCACACAACTAGTAAGGAGGTGCAAAACTGTGTTAAACCCAGTTCTTCTGATTTCTACTCAGTCCTACCTCATTCTGCCTCTCTGTACTTGCTTTCCCTTAAACTAAGATGTCAATGGAACCCAAAGAAAATGTACACGCATCTACTTAGTAAATTAGATAATGGTCCAGGTAAGCCAGGCTTATTTTCATAGAAATGCAACTATTTTCATGAGAACCAGTCATTTAAAGTATTTGTATATTCTGTATTTAAAAATAATGTAAGCACTGATTCTTAAAATATAATTAAGACCTAAAAAACTTTACAAGAAAATTTTCCCCTGAAGAGTGGAGGGATTTTGTTTCCCCAAACATCAAGAGATACAGGAAATAAATTTCCCACTCTGGTCACATTGATTCTCTTTTGACTCTGTCCTTCTTACCAAGGCAGTTGGTCTTTTATTTAAAATCTTAAAAGTATGGGCTTCAAGTTAGTAGTGATCAGATTAAACTATAAGTAAGAATAATATGCCCAAACAGTGTGTTCAGTCTACTCAGGAAAATTTCAACTAATCCAAGTTCATTATCTGCTCAGTAACATTTCTTTATGTGTGATATTGATTATACATCTGATATAAAATATTGGGAAAAGGCAGAGGGGGGACAATCTAGGACATTTGTTTTATGTCTTCTGTTAAAGTTTTCTGCCTTTGCTCTGAATATATTAAGCACTAAATTCATGAATTCTTAAATAATATTTGCAATGTCTTTGCATTTATATTAGATAACTACTTGTTTTTGATACACAAATAGGATTTTTTTAAGAATACCTGTTTTTCTGAAATAGGTCATTTTTTAGCTTTATTGAAATATAACTGACAAGTAGAGATGTGCATATTCAAGGTATAAAGCCTGATGTTTTGATGTATATATGCACTGTGAAATAATCACCACAATCAAGCTCATTAACATAGCCATCACCTCACATAGTTACTATTTTCATTTTTGCTTGTGTGAGAAAATTAAGATCTACTGAAATGGGTCACATTCTTTACAATTACGGAGAGTCTACTTATTTTTGCCCAGTGAAAAGGAATAGATTCGTTTTTGAGGCTCTTTAATGTGTTATAGTCAGCTTAAATTATGTATGCAACTTAAAGCAAATGGAAGGTTTCAATATAAGCAGGTGGTTCTCTGAGCTGGTGCCTATCCTACTGGCCAAACACATACCAGAAAGTATGCATTCAACTCTCCGTAAGCACCCAAACTAAGTATTTTTTAAGCAAAAATTAGCATTTTCCCAAGGTACTATGATAAGGGTTATTAGAATTTCTATAAATGCTGGAACACATGTCTAATATAGATGTGACCTAGTTCCTTGGTTCATCACAGTAAACTGGTCACCCACTACAACCAGGCCTTCTAGTCCACCATTCAGAGTTTGGCATTTCTGTTGAGGAAAGAGCACTGGCTAGCTGGGCAATACATTACAACCTTAAGCCTTCTTTTTTTTTCTTTTCTTTTCTTTCTTTCTTTTCCTTTTCTTTCCTCTCTTTCTCTCTTTCTTTCTCTCTCCTTTCTTTCCCTTCCTTCCTCTCTTCCTCCCTTCCTTTCATCTTTCCTTCCTTCCCTCCCTTTCATCTTTCCTTCCTTCCCTCCCTCCCTTCCTTCTTTCCTCCATTTTGCAATGCTGGGGATGGAAAGCGCTCTGCCATTGAACCACAAGCCCAGCTCCCCAAATCTTTATTCTTATTACATGTAGCTACTATGTTATTCTTTTACATTTTCTTTTGCAACTTACTTTTTGCATTTGTTTACTCATACTCTGCCTTCGTCTGAGGATGACTACAAACAGCCCTGAAAGGTACCTATGATATACTGGAGATTAAAATGTGTCTAAAATGAGGAAAAGGAAGCATTCCTTAGCTCAGTTCCTCTGATGCTTGACATGAGCCAAAGACTAAAAGCATATTGGAAATTCACAGTGGACTCCCCTAGCCTTTGTACTTAAGAGTCCTGATGTCAGCCAAAGCTGGGGGCAGGTAAGGAAACCCAGTTCCCTGGAGTAGAGTCTTGGTTCTGAATTCTGGTTATGCACTGTCATGCTAATGACCTCAGGCAAATGCCCACTCCTCCCTGTGCCTCAGTTTCCTCAGACAGAAGTCAGTAACACCACCTTAATTCAAAGCCCCACTGTGCCAGCAAGCAGGAGTATTAGTACTAGTCACAGTAGTGATCCAACATTAGCATGGCAGGTAGTGAATCAGCACAGTGTCTTTTAGTCAAGGGTAAGCCATCTTAGTGTATTTCTGATGCCCTCCCCACTTCCTGTTTCCTTACGAGTATATTGCTCCTTTTTCCTCCAAGCACTCCTATGGGGAGGGGAGGGCTAGAGGGGATGTCCTATCCTGTGGTCACTTACGGTCAATCCTTACTCTTAGCTGATTGTCACGAATCCTTGATCAGAGTTTAACAGTATCATAGACTTTAGCTCTAACCTTAAGGACATATGCCACCTAAGAGAGAATACAGAGGACCAAGAAGCTTTTTAGTCTTGATAAAAACACCTTCTACTGATATGATGACTAGCCGCAGGATGGAAAGCCTCAGGCTACTTCTTGCTCTTGACTCCAAACACCCTTTCTCCTTAATCAGTGAGCTCTGAATGGGAGAAGGCAACAGTGTGTAGATGACAGACCAAGGGTAAGGTACAGAGATGATAGCTTCTGCCAAGGTAAAGGACTGACAGAATTCTACCTGAAAGACTCTGGCATTAGAACTACTGCCTAGTCTCAGCAGTGCCTCTTAGGTCAGCTATGGGAAGCAGAAAAAAAGAGATGCAAATTATTCTGGATATCTGTTGCTGCATGAAGAATGACCTCAAGCCATAGCAGTTTAAAATCATAAGCCATCATTTGTTTTTTCTGAATCCGCAAGGTTGGCAGGGCCAGCATGAGCTGGGGGCAGTTCTACTGAGGCTGGGGGACCCAGTTCTAACCTGGCTTATTCATATGGCTGCCACACTGGGGCCAGCAGTCAGCTGACCTCAAGTCTCCCACATTGCCGCTTAGGCTTCCTCACAGCATGAAGGCTGACTTCTAAGAATGGGTGTTTCAAGGCACAAGAATTTCCAAGGACAGGAAGAGATCCCAGACCTCTTAAGGTCTAGACCCAGAAACCATTGTAATCTTGGTTTTGCTGTTGTCATTTTGTTTGTATTTTTGAGGCAGGTTCTTGCTATGTAGCCCAGGCTGGCTGCACACTTTTGATCCTCATGCTTCAGCTTCCCAAGTGCTAGAATTATAGGCATGCATCACCATGCCTAGCTCAGAGACCATTGTTTTCTACTGTTTAAGTAATTACAAAGCCTATTCAGAGTCAAGAGGAGACATATAAGGATCTTTCTCAAGAGGCGTGCCAAAGAATTTGTGGCCATTTTCATTAGCCACACTAAATTCTTTGAAGTAGAAAAGATGAAGACTGGCCCGAGACTCATATAACCTATTTCTCCTCCTCCCCCATCACCTCAGGCCAGCCAAGGAGTTATATTTGGTTACTTTACAACAATGGGTCCTTCCACCAGCCTCAAGACCACAGAAACCCTTTGCCCTGCAGGTGGCCGTATTTTAGAATTTCTTACCTTTGGGTTCCTTGTATACCTCTACAAAATCTCTACCTCCTGCTTTTTTCTAAAATTGATGGCCTCAGTATCACTGGGTAGGGTTAAATTGTGAAAATAAATTGCTACTGCTGTGGGAGGAAGGACTGTACGTAATGAAATGTGCTCTCTCTCCCCAGGGATGGATGTGCCTTTTCAGCCATCATCACCATCAGGTGATTATGAATTTTTGATGAGCTTCTAAGTGATGACATTTCCAACCACACACTTACAAATACAATTTAATTAAAAGCAAAAATTGTCAGTTTTGGTAGCTTGTCTGGCAGTAAAACCATTACTACCACATTTATTTAGCCCAAGGTGATGGAGGCAGGCTAAAACGTCTTATAACTCCAAATTTGAGGATATTTAGCAAAATCTTTTTAGTTATTTCTGCTTTGGTTCTTAAGTAGACAGTTGTACATACCTAAACTATTTTCCAAAGAATCAAGTTCCATTATGAGATTTTTATAGTAGGTTTAAAAGGCAAATGTTCAGTGTACGATAAATTTAGTTTTGAAATCTTAGGTTTGAGGGGGCCAGGAAAATCAAAAGTATCGGGGACTTCTCTAATAAGCTGTGAAAGATAAAGTTTGATTTAGACATAGGGATCAGGAGCTTCAGGCAAGGACTGCTGTGGGAAGACTGCCTTTGCTTGGAAAAGAAGCTTCATTGTTCCAAGGCTATAATCATTTCACCATTTCTTTAAACAGCCTGAAAATTTTCTTATGAAGATCAGGTTCTTAAAATTTACCCAAAGGGGAAAAAAAGAAGCTTGAGAGAAACTAATGACTAATGATTCCTTCTCTAAAAATAAATCCCACTTTTGCATGTGGCAGCCTGGGAGGAGACAGATCTGCTAACACAAGCATGGAGTCAGGAGGCTTGAGAAGCAGGACCACAGCCCACTCCTTCCCCACTAGGCCACAGGATTTCCTGCCACACTCCTGAGAAACCGTCCAAATCACAGTTGCTGCATGAGGGGTACATGGAGCCATCAGTTCACATCGGACCCAAAGGCATATCAATTCTCTCTGCAAAGCTCAGAAAGATGACATAATGCATTTGGTGAGGGTTCACATGTCTGTGGAAAGATGATTCACTGGGGTAAAAACTAGGACAATAGAATTCTACAGGATGGTTCTGCAACACTAGGTGCTTAGGGATTAAAAGAATCATTGGAAATAAAATGGACTCAGTCCAGACTGGGAAAATAAATAGTCAAATAGAGAGAACCCAGGAAATGATTGTTTTTCTGCCACAGAATCTTCATGCTGGGGGTTCTCAGTAATGGTCAAGCTGAAATTCACATATAACACAAACTGTCAACCCAAGATGAGATATCTGTGACTTAGGCTAGTGCTACTCAAAGTGTGGCCCACAGACAGGCAGTACCAGTATCACCGGAAAGCAAGTTTGAAATGCAGATTCTTGGGTACCATCCCAGAACCAATGAACGTGAATATCTCGGGGTCTAGCAAAGTGGCTTCCTAGCCTTCCAGGTCACTCTTGAGCATGCTATACTGTGAGAAGCCCCCAATTTAGACCAGCTAGAGGTAAAAACAATAAAATAGAAGGATCTTTGGTTTGCTTAGGCTTAACTTTAAAGAGTACAAAATAAAATGAGACATATTCCATGTGTTATTTAGGTATTTAGAATATTGCCTAATGTTTGACAGGTGGTAAATAGATGCTAATTAATAAGACTTTTCAATTTCACAGATCAGTTACTAAAATCATTTGTCACCTCAGAACTCTGATGGTATTCCAGATTTCAGAAAATGGTGATAAGCTGGGTGTCATGGTGAACAACTGCAGTCCAAGGGCTCAGGAGGTTAAAAAAAGAGTAACTGCTTGAGCTCACAAGTTCAAAGCCAACCTGGGCAAAATGGCAAGATTCTGTCTCAAAAAAACAAATAAACAAACAAGAAAAAGAAAATAGCGATGAAGGTTATACATGGGGTATCAAGGTCCAAACAATGCAAAGAAGAAGACAGAATGCTTGACTAGCAGGCCATTGTTTCCGCTCCTGGGGAGGAATATCTGGTCCAAGTACAGAGACCTACTGGCTGGGTTGGTCTGGGTAGAACCTCTGGCAGTGAGAGGCCACACAGCCAGTTGTCCATGTTGACAGAGGAGGAAAAAAAATGGTCACTGCACAGGTAACAATACCAAACATTCAGATACAAGGAGACAAGTGTAGATAATGAGCTGGAAATAGAAGCACAAAATCAGAAGCTGAACATCTAACCCATTCCCCAACTTGTTCCAATTGTGGATTGGGTCTACAGCAAGGGGACAAGCAATATAAGGATTTAGAGGCCTGACTTTATTAGGTGTTGGCTCAGAGTTTGGTGTGGGCCAGCCCAAGCCTAATAAATACAAGTGCCATGTGGGGCTATATAGAGATTAAAGGTGGTGATGCAAATCAGAGGCCATGTGCAAAATTGTTAAGTATACTGTTGATATGTCCAAGCAAGGAAACTGCCATTCGTATATTCTACAACAATGACTGAGCAAGCCCCAAGAGCCAGCTGAATCAGAATTGTATAGCTTCAGGTTGGTAGTAGCATTTGCTTGAAACAGACTGGTAGACACTGGCTCCAGGCAGAGGTCCTCCTTCTGATGAAGATTGAGATGGAGCTCTACTTTACAGCAATGGTTCTCAAACTTTTTTCTTTTAGCCTAGGCTGGCCTTGAACTCGTGATCTCCCTGCCTCAGCCTCTCTACTGCTGGGATTACAGGTATGTGCACCATGTCTGGCAACCTCTGGAACTTTGAATGGATGATGAAACAAGCTTGAGTCAGTTGCAGAGCTGAAGGTAGGATCCAGGAATAGTTTTAGAACACTCACTAAGTGTTTCTATTATGCAGCTAGCATTGGGAATGAAGAGGAGGGGATGAGAAGGAAGAAAAAAAAAAAAAACAGTCCTGGCTCAGCCTGCCTTTGGAGAGTCAGAGAACAGGAGGAAGGGACAGATTCATGACTGGAAGCTCCACTGAACTAATTATGTTAGGAGCCTCTGTGGCTGAAATACCCTATGCAATCAGTTGTCTGCAGCCTGAGATAAAGTGTAATGAAAAAATCATGCATTTCATGATATTAATGATGTACATTTGGGTAGATGATGGGTAGATTTTTTTTGTTGTTGTTGTTTAAAGGCACAATGAAAGGAGCCAGTGTGGTGGGGAGGGAAACAAGTGACAAATGGAAATGGGAACTAACAGATTCCTAGCAGAATCCCAATGTATACTTGCCAAAGTGAATTAAATTAGCAGGTGTATATGTACCAGGAGCTTGGTGAGGGGCAATATATCACTTCCCTTAGTCCTAACAGGACTCTTCCTATTAGTCCTATTACAATCCTATTGTACAGATAAAGAAATCAAGGCTTATTGAAGGTAAAGCAACCCGCAGAGCCAGAATTCCAAATGTGTTCTTTTAGTTCTCAGACTCTCTCTCACAAACCTTGGGCTGAATGGACAGGAAAGGCAGGGAGGGGACGAACACTTGGTCCAGTGCTGTTGCTAGCCTAGTACCACAGAAAGTTGTGTTTGAAGTTGGAGTTCCTGAAAGGGTAAGGACTGATCAAAGGAGCTAGTTGCAAGAGTAGCTTCTGGAGTAGTTTGTGGACACCTACTCAGTCCCAGTTTCTTTTCCAAAACATACCTGACAGGGTGACAGGGCCTGAGTCTTTGAGAGACAAATTGTCATTCTTTCCTATAAGTGGGTGGATTGAAATGGACCTCTACTGTAGCAGGTTTGGTAAATATGTATCAGTATGTCTACTTATGCCAAACCCCACCTCCCTAAGTGTGACAAACTTTAGCATGCAAGATTCACCCTTACATCCTACAAAGCCTAATGTTATGAGACACATAATAATGGCTTAATAATGGTACGATGAATGAATGAATACAGGGAAGACAACCCAGGGGACTTCTTCTCTAGTTTCCACGGGGATTTTTAAAAACTCATTCAACAAATGTTTATGGAGCACCTTCTAGGTATCACATACTCATTCCAGGAAATAGGGCTATAGCAATGAACATACACAAAGGCTCTCTCAGTCACCAACCTCATGGCACTAAGATTAAGAGTTCAAAATTGGGCACAAGGTAGAGGAAAACAAAAATGTAGCATGGCTGCTTTTGACTCCTAATGTTAATTTCACTTGGCTTTTCCATGACAAGTTGATTTAAATCAGTTGTCCCTATCATCCTGTGATTATAAATACAACTCTAGACTAACACTGAGTATCCTGGAACTGCTGACCTGACACATAATCAAAACCGCCTGCCTATGTACAAGCCTAGGAAAAGAACTGATTCCCACACAACCCAGGCAGAAGCAGGCAAGCTATTGTTCCTGTATATCATTTGAGCAGCATAAAGGGAAGTGAGGGGTCCAAGAACTCACTGGAGAGACAGAAAGTTAATTAAACGCATCTCTCATTGTCTAGAATTTGGGTAACAAATGCTCTATGGAATGCACTGCAAAGGAAGACCAATGCTCTGTGGCTACATTTTGTGTCTTCCTTTCCGGAATTATGAGAATGGGCCTCCAAGGAGACACCTAATCCTGTGTTTAAGGCAGAGCTTTATGTATGGATGGGTACACTGTAGGCCCAAAGGAAGAGTAAGAGCCACAATTATTATTATTTACTTCCTAGATTCTGATTACACGCAGAAATCATTGCATTCATGCCCCACTCAAAATCATATTTTCTGGAAGCCTGAGCTGTGGTGATAGTCTGTTAATGATGGCAAGTCAATCTTTACTCAAAAATAATCATCTTTGGGAAAAAGATGGTGGAGAGATTATTAATTCAATAGCCATTCTAAGGAATTCATTTATAAGGATGACTTCCAAATGTCTCATTTAATTACAAAGATTTAAAGTGTGGTAGCAAAAAGAATAATTCTCCCTTCCCCTTTAATAATTTGACTCTTTTGGTTTTCTGGGTTTTGATATTTTTCTAACAATGCCTCTTTATTTGTTCCAGACATTCTGGCTTGGAGGAGATGGTATGAGCATCTTTTTTTCTTAAATCAATATTTGTCCATACTCAAAATATCTAAGACATGTGGTCATTTATGTAGTCGCTTCCTTCTCTAGGCCGACTTCCTCGTTAATTTTAACTATCACCTTCCACCTCCCTTATGTTTTCAATTAAGTTTCCCCATGATTGTCAAGTACATCAGCAGAAAAGTCAACTGATACTCCTACACTTCCAACTCAGTGGCCTTAAAGGAATGTGAGTGGCCATATGATAGCTGTGACCCTCCCCTGGAAGGTCACATCTCAATCTTTGCTACAGGATCCTAGCACAACCAGCCCTAGCAAATGCTGTCTCACTAAGTGCTAAATCCTGTGCTAGGGAATAGGGTGTATCCACCTGCCTCTACCTGAAACTCTCAGTGTTCTATACATACCTGAATTCATCCTTTCTCCTCTGATTTAAAAAGGTGAGCCATGTATACGTCATTTCTTACATAAGCCATCAGTGGAGCACCTTAAAATGAAGCACATTCATACTGCTGCAGCTAAATGCATGAATACTCACTCACATACTGGACAAAATAAATAAAGACAATAAATAGATTTGTGTCAGTTTTTTAAATGTATCCAAGGGGTTAGAAATTATATCAAGTAGAAAAGTAAGATTTACAGATAAAAGAACCATTCATTCAACAACATTTTGTAGCCCTGTAGGTGTGAGAAGTGAAAGACACAGTTTCACAGGGAAGGAGCTCAAAAATGAGTAAAGTATAATAATTCAGCGGGATCAAGGAGCCAGCCAGAGGGTGCTGTAGGCACAGAAAAGACCCAAACCTAGTATGACGGACTGGGAAGTCCTTCCACAGGAGGGTGACGCCTAGGTTCAGTCTTGAAAAGCATAAGCATAAACTTAAGAATGGAAGCGAGAGAGGAGTCTGGATGGGCAAGGAAAACATAGCTCAAGGCAGCTAGTATGAGCAGGAAGGAATGGGTACAGGATGGCGCAGAATGAGCTGAATTGAGCCTCATGCTTCAATCCCCATAGGCAACCCATCTGTCTTTGCTGCCATCATACTGACCATTCTTTTCTTCTGTTAAACCCTGCTGCACATTTATATCAAAATTTTCTCTTATTAGACTCTAATTGGACCCCTTTGTTTCTCTTCGTAATTCTGATCACTGTTCTAGGGATATTTAAAAGTAAGTGTTGAAATCCAGATATGCTTCTTTGGCTTATGTACCACCTTGTTTTCCTAACTCAAAATCTTCACAGATTTTTTTTTCACAGTTCTATTCTATGCCAAAATTAATTGGGGAAAATTAATCCAAACATGGACTAAAACCTACAGAAAAGACTTCATGTATAGAAGCAGAGGGGGTAGAACAGAGATGGTAAAAGAGTCCAAGTAGGTAAAATATAAATTGGGCTTTAAAAATTACCATTAGGATACATGAGTTGGAATAATTAAAAAAGTAATGAATCTGAGATGGCATATCATTTTATCACTGAGAGTTTAGTTCTGAAACATGGACCTATAAAAAGTGAGTACATTGAGTTCTCTCCCTCAAAGATTAGAAGGGAATGCAAAGCATAGGAAATCTTTTCAGGGTGTGCTTGGTATGTTGACGAGGGAAGGGAACCACTCTCTGAATATTGCTGATGGCTCCCAAAGACAGACACAGCCACCCACAGTACACACAGATGCTTGTAATCATTTTATGAAGAGGTGTTTAGATGGGGGAGCTGGTGTGCCCCATTTGCAAATTGCTTCCTCTGCCTATTTCTCTGTAATCTCCCATTCAGACTTGCTTTCTGCCTTTCAAGAGTCTGATGTGATCAGCAGCAGGGGATGCAAATCCAGTCCCCCGTGGTTGTTACAGGTGCACGGATTGCTTCTCTGTGCTAACTTATCTCACTCTGGTGAAATTGTCAGGAACTGCTGTAACTCCCTCCATCAAGTTGCAAACATGCTTTAATGTCATCTTTAGGGAATAGCTGTAACAAAGCCAATGCTACTCATCTTAATGTCCAAACTTTCGTTAAAGTTGCTAAAAACTATTCACTCAACTTGGAAGTTTTCTGATTCAATGGTTAATGCTTGTGTTTCACTATTAAAACTATTTTAATTTACAGGACTGGACTGCTTCTGAACTTCTTTCCTCTTTGAGTTTCTTTAGAGTACTTACAGAGAAGGTGCGAGCTGAACGTATTCCATTTGAGTCTAGTACAGCTCACAATGTCTCCATTAGTTTAGGACTGAGCAGCATATCACATACAAATATGGCGATGATCAAGAGAGTCCAGTGGAAGTGGTTAGAGAAAGGATTATTGGCTTGCAGGACAAAGTGATAGTGGTAGGTGAAGCAGCTCTACTGGTGACTGTCTTCCAAACCCTCTCCAGGAGGCACCGCACAGAAGGACTTTCTAGAAGACATCTGTATACACCGGCAGTCAGATGATCAACTATTATTTACTGTGCATCTCATAGACATATGAAATTATCCAAAGACTAAATAGCTCATTCAGAAAGAGATTCTGAGCTATTCCGGCTTTACAAAACTAACACAGATTTTTTCCTTTTTTTTTTTTTTTTATTAAGCAAAGAAAAAACATCTTCCCATACAAACTGAAAAGCACTTAGTCAACTAGTTTGTTTAAGTGACTGTGCAGCTGTTCCTGATGCAAGCTGTTTGGAAAGACAAGTTGTTTTCTAAAGAAGCATTCAAAGTTTTCATAACTTTTTTTCCCAACATTTAGAAATAAAAGTTTTGGTGGTAGAGTATGTAAAGCTGATGAAATAATAATTTCTCTTCTTAGTATGAACAATCACACATTTCCTATGATTTGCATGCGATTTATGGATTGACTGCAAAAAGGCAGTTTTTAAAATCCCTTTTATGATAGAATTTTCAAAAGCAGGATTTTAGACAGTAATGGGGCAGAAAAGACTGTATGGCTATGGTCAGTATTTCAATATGAGTTCAATGTGAATGGTTACCAAACTGAATTTTCTATTCCAGACCTCTCACCTTTGTTATAGTTCCAATATTTCACTTATGGAGAGCCAGCTGGATGTCCTGTCCTCACCTCTAACCTAAAACGCCAAACCAGAAAACTTCATTTTCCTATTTCTCATCCCCTCGCCCCAATAACAACCATAAATACAAAATGAAGAGGACCTTTGGTTCTGTTTTCCAAGTTTCCAATTCCTCCTAAATACCACCATTTCCTAGTCTCATTCAGTTAGCACATGCAAGGGCTATATACACGAACAAGCCACATGTCTAACCCCAATAAACAGCACTAAAATATAGCAGATGTAATGGCAGAGTTATAAATAACGCATATAGGGAAAAACATGAGTGGCATCAATCCCAGCCTTGCAGGGGTGTCAGGAAAATCCTTCAACACTTAAGTTGAGACTTGAAGGACTGAAAAGGACAAAAAGAATATTCCAGACACAAGGAACAATGTGTCAAAAGAAGGTGCAAAATTTCATGATGAATTGCAAATAGTCATTGTGATCAGAGGGAAAGACAGGTTAGGAACATAGTAAAATAAGGATGAAAGTATGGGCAGATCATGATGAATCGTGTTTACTAAGAAGTTTGACCTTTACACAAGTAGGGAACTACCTACAGGTTTTAAGGGGAAGGATCTGTGCAGATGCATTTCAGAAAAAAATCATACCAGTTATAAAAGTATAGATTATTGCTCAAGAAATACTCACTTAACTTTCCATATTCAATTTTCCATCAATGTTACCAAAATACCTAAGAGAACAACTTAAAAGAGGAAAGATTTATTTAGGCTCATGCCTTCAGAGGTTTCAGTCTTTTGCACCATTGATTCTGGGCCTCTGGTGATAGGACCATGAGGCAGAGGTGTTCACTTCATGGCAGACAGGAAGCAGAAAATGAGAAAGGGGACCACGTATAACCTTCAAAGTCATGTCTCTAGTGGTCTACTTCTGGGTTGGAAGTTTCCAGAATCTTCCAAAATAATGCCACCAAGTATTCAACACACGAGTCTATGGGGGACATTTTATATTCAAACCACAACATTCTACCCCAAGGCCCCAGAGAATCTCGATTTATTTTTAATGGCACTGATCTCTTTAACAACAACTTCCTCAGCCCCAACTTTATATGGGCTTTTCTGACCCCATCTGCTTGTTTTTCAAATCTTTCTGCTCTGCATTTTGCTCCCAATTCTAACTCTAAACCTGGATAAAAGCATTCAGAAATAACCATGCCACAATCTGAAGGCTGGGCTGCCTTGAAATGTCCTCCCCTGGACTAATGAGTCTGTTACCTTTAGACTTAGCTCCCCCGCAGAGTCTCAAGGCATAGATAAAATGTAGACAAATTCTTTGCCGGAATTTAACAGGAATGGTTGCTACTTCAATCCTAACAGAGTCCTAGTTCCTGTCTGAAACCTCATGAGCTTGGCCTTCATTGTCCACATTTCTATTGGCATTCTGGTCATCTGAACTTCTACAAGAATTGCCCATTAAGCTTTGCTTATAGCAACCTAGGCTTTCTCTGGCCTATTTCTCCAAACTCTTTCAAATTCCTCCCAGAAACCAATTCCAAAGACTTAAGAATCATGTGCAAGTTTAGTCACAGCAACAACCCCACTTATCTGCTACCAATTTTCTGTATTAGACTTTTCCTTACTGTGACCAAAATACCTTAGAGAACAACTTAAAGGAGGAAAAGCTTATTTTAGCTTATAATTTCACAGATTTCAGTCCATAGTCCTTGGCTCTATTGATTCTGAGCCTTTGGTAAGCAGTACATAATGATGATGAGAACATGTGGCAGAGGCTGTTCACCCCATGGCAAACAGGAAGTACAGAACCTTCAAGTCATGCCCCTCAGTGATCTACTTCCACTAGCTAGGCCCCACCTCCTCAAGTTTCCAGAACCTTCCAAATAGTACCACCAGCTGGGGACCAAGCTGGGGGTGGGGGGAGCATTTTCATATTTATACCATAACACTTCCCTTCTCCTTGAGGAAGATTAAATACTTCCCTGCCCCATTAACTTGTGCTTTGTCATATGACTTACTCTGAGCAAAGAAATAGAACTTAACAGAAACCTTATGTTTTACTTGCACAAGTTGGCTTGGCTTTTTAGCCTTCCTACAATGACCATGAGAATAACAACTCTAGGTAGCCTCTGTCACCTCAGTCTAGGCCCTATAATGGGACCCAACTTGTCTAAGTGAAGCCTGGAGTTCAAAGCCTAGTGCATAAGCTTGAAAACCTGGAACCAAGCCCAATCACGTTGCAGCCAGAATTAGGAAAGTAGCCAATCCAAAGGCTGATGAATCAGAAAAGTAAATGTTTATTTTTGTAAACCACTCATCTTGGGAGTGATTTGTCATTCAGCATTAGTACAGCAATAATTTTCTAAGATGTGCATGTTAGGAAATATGACAATTTTGGCTTCCCTTTTAACCTGGTGTCCCTTCTTCCAAATTCAAGCCATCAAGGGGATAGTCTTTCAATTCTTCCTTAGAAATGGATTACTGGAACAGCCTTCTAACCAATATCATAAAGGCTATTTTTGTTCAGTTCCCATCCATCCTGAAGTCATTGTCTTGTATCCTCTTCTTAAAAACTACCTTCATGTCATGTCTTACCTTATAATTTGCAGAACTTCCCATTATGTACAGTTTCTGATTCAAATTGTGCCCTATTTCCAAACACTAGCAACTAGTTTAATCTCATCAGTATTAGCATCCCAGATGCAAATTCCTGATGCCATACTTTCTTCAGGCAGAAGGGCCTCTCCCAATGAGAATACTGACTTCCCTTTTGATCTCTTCTACAAAGCCTCATTTTAAGCCATCTTTCATGTTTACCAGACTTCTTAGAGCTACAAGATCTATACATTCCTATGACATTTTTAGTCTATATTCTAGGAACATCTAATTAAGCACTGACTTTTTACATATGCACATATGTATATCTTATTTTCCCAACTACTCTATGATCTCCTTGAAAGGTAGAACTATATCAAATTTTATTACATTCTCTTGTCTCTCCCCAAAGTTCTTTGCAGAATTGCTGTACATAATAAGTAATGGATGTTTGCCTGACACCCGAAAATAAGTTTTCATTTGTTCAATACATGTGGATTAAGCATCTTCCATGTGCCAGGTACTGTGATATGTATTAGCTAAAAAAATTTTAAAAATGAAAATAAGGATGAACTATGGCCTAAGGCCTCTAGGTCTTTACAATTAATAGCAACAATAAATAAAACATACAAAAGGAAACATTAGTGTTTTCCTCTGAAAGAATTTCATTTTATTTGCTGCATATATTTTAAATGTTTTTAATCCATTGCCAGACTTAAAAGATGCAAGATGAGCTTGAAAGATGCATTTCCTAAAGTCACAATCTTATCCAGAGAATGTGCTTAACCTAATTGCTACCATTCCAGGAACATGACTGTCATTCCTTATTTATTTTCTTTGCAAAGGCAGTGAAGAGGGCCAAAAGGCCTTCTGCAGAGGGCATCTTCTGCTCTAGCACACTATTTTAGTTTTCCCCTATTTACAAGAAACAAATAGTTAAATGTGCTTTCCTAATTCTTCCTTGTCATCTAAGGGAAATACAGCAACTTTGATCATTTATAAAAGAGACAACATTCTATGTTACAAAATCAATGCACTAACTAATGGAATTCCATTTTCTATGCATACTGTCTGCAATTTCACCCATTTTTATAAATGGAGAGTTTATCTAGATAACCAAATCTCAATAAATGGGCATTTTGAGGAAAATTTAAAGTTCCATCATTGACCATGAGACAGAACTCACTAAAAGAATTTTATAGTAGTGTTGCCAAAAGATTCTGAAAACTGGCCTTGATACATTTAACAAAATGTGAAATGTGCTTGAAAACAACTTCCTCCCTCCAAGATTTCAACCACATCTCAATGCCCATAAGGGATGGAATGTTGGGTTTCAATTGTAATTTGATATTAATTATAGGAATGGGCATTTATCCCCATAAGTTTAAGTCCAAGTCTAGGATGCTGTGAAGGAATAAGAGATGCCAGATGAGTAGGCAATATCTCTATTGGGTGAAAGCCTTTGAATGACTAAGAAGGATTACATTAATAATTGCACTGACAGATAAAGTGACATTTTGAGGATTTAAACAAGTTTTTGTTAATACTTCAAATAACTATATGTTTTACAATGTAGCAGATGAAAGGCTACCAAAAAACTCATGATCTTCAATTTGAAGCAGTGTTTTTCAAGCAAAGTAGAATCTTCCCAAGAATCTTTCTTGAAGGAAAGAAGTCTGAAATATTGAAGATTCAACTCTATTAACAGCTCAGTGGCAACCAATATGGGAAAGCTAAGAAAATACATAGTAGGGCTCAAGCAGGAGTTGGGAAAAACTGGAATGACAAAATTAAATTTCTCTGGGACCTCTTCCAGGCTGATCTGTGACTGGGAAGAAAAAGATGTTACAGTATGCCACTGTGAAGAAACAGATGTCAGGAAACCCCAATTTTAGGGGATGCTGTGCCTGAAAGAACATTTTGTGTGACAGTCTTGGTAATCAACTTTGTTCTTCAGATCACTTTGGAAAGTTTCTGCTAAATTCTTAAACCTGATTTTCATTGTAAAGAACTACTTTAGCAACAAGAAGCTTTAGAGTATACAGACAAAATACATATGCTGGGAAAAGGAAAAGTCCAAAGACCACATAGTCAAGCTGCTTTGAGCGAAAAAGGACAAAGATGTTGTATTTTAGAGCCTTAAGTGGAAGAGTAGGAGAAAAGAGGACTTTTTCAGTGATACCAGTATTCTGAATTATGCTGGGCTTCTCCAGAGCAGACATATGGCATTAAATATGCAACAATTAAAAGGAAGAACCTAGAAGCAGAGCTGGAATGTAAGACTAAGCATAGAGTTCTCTATAAAACTGATATCTTCTAGAAGCCTATGGGTTAAAAGCAAACCAGAGCTATTTAAATGATTGAGATGAATAGAGCCCATTCTCACTCATTATCTGAAGGACCAGAAAGCATGGGAAATTCACGTAATAGAAATCATCTATTAGATTTAATCTAAAATAGAACTCTTACACAAGCACACACACATACACCCTGAATACAGTTTGCCATTGTATGTGTGTGAACCTAAGAATGCTTGTGAAAACAACTGACCATAAGGAAATGATGCAATCACAGAGTTCGACCTTAACAGATTTCATGGCCCCTTTCAGCAGCTTCTCCCTCATTTCCAAGACTCTTCTTCCATTCTCAAATTCAGTCCCTAAAGAAAGGTGCTCTATTTGCAATTGAATCATAAGAGCAAACCCTCTGTCAGGTCCCCACTGTGTGTTAGCAACTCAGTACCTTAAGTCTCCTAAGACTATCTGCTTTTTAAAGAGAATGAAAGGTCTGTGCTAGACCCAAAGGAATGAACTCCTGAACTCCCACAGGTGAATAGAGGAATAAGCCTTGGGAGAAATACCTTTCCTCTGACCCTCAAGTCACCTTCTGGGCTGAAGCCTTCCTTTGCCACGTGTCTCTGTCAGGGTTCTCAGCTTTGACACTGTTGACACCACTTGGGGCCAGGGAATTCCTTGCCATTTGGGACTGTCCTCTGTATTATATAATGTTTAGCAGCATCCAGAGCCTTTACTCACCAGGTAAAAAGAGCAGCCCCTCACCTAATCATGAAAATGAAAAAGTCCCAGAATTTGTCAAATGTCTCCTAGGGCAAAATCATTCAGTTGAGAACCACTGGCCTATGGAAAGACAGGACTTACTTGTAAAACCAGAAACCTGAAATTCGTTGCCTCTTATTTTGTTTTTATTCTTTCGCAGCTACTGTTAGTACATAAATCACTCTTTGGAACGAAACAAATCAGGAAACCTGTTCATCACAAAATAATTAGCAGAATTGGACTGTAGTCAAGAGCTTTTGTTCTTGCTTCACAGAAGAAAAATTTATACATGAATAATATTCTCAAGGAAAGTTTTAATACATCCTCATATACTTTACCCTCAGACTTACTTACGAATACTTAGTTGAAAATGTATTAAAGGGATAACTGCCTCTATTCCTTCAAATTTATTGTAGCCCTTGAAATTAATGCTTTACAAAAACTTTTTAAAAAAGCCTTCTAAGAACATATTTAGAATCAGAGCTTTGTTTTCACTAACTTGTACAATGTTTCTGTTTTCACAGATTTGTACCATGCATGTCTCAGGCTCAAGACAGACATAATAGTCTACACAACATATTGATTATTGATTTAATGTGACTGTTTAGTTTTTTTTTTTTTTTTTTGCGCTTCATATCAGCATTTCCTATGGTTTCCTGAGACCAGTGATTCTCAATTGGAGCAATTTTGCTTCCCAGGTAGCATTTGTCAATGTTTGGATCGAGTTTTGGTTGTCACACTGGTGTGTGTGTGTGTGTGTGTGTGTGTGTGCATGTGCAAATGACATCTAGTGAGTAAATGCCAGGATTTCTGCTAAGCTTTCCACAAGGTCTAGGACAGCTCTCCTCCACAAAGAATTATCCAGCCTGAAATGCCCCTAGTGATAAGGCTGAGAAACCCAAGTGTAGCCCATACTTAGAACGCCTATACACAGCCCCTGACTTCAGAACCGATGGAGGAAAGGATGATGCACACATCTTGTCCACTTTGTAATGGCCCACCATGCTTATATAGATCCATTGTAGGTACCCCAACCCCATATATATTGCTATTTGAAAAGTCTAATTTTTTGGAAGGAAAACAAAACAGAACAAAGCAACTGTTATTCTCTTTGATTAAAGGTTTTAGGGAACTCCCCACAAAAGGCATGGTTAGAACAAGATCTTATTTTTAATGGATGAGTTGTACCATTTGCAAAAAAATGAGGATCAGGAAATTCATATATCAATAATTATGTTGGAAAACAGTATTTGTTAGTTTTGCATTTGAGCCTGTAGGGGGGAGCTCAAGGCTCTTTCCCTCACCCTGCTTCCCTGTCCCCCCTACCCTTTTAACCCACTACCAAGAGGAGACAGCAAACTGAGGCAGAATAATGCCAAAGTTCCTTGTGAGGTCACAACGACGCCACCATTGTGGCCATTTGTGCAAATACTGGTATAAAATAGAACTCCACAGGGGACTGAATATTCCACTCTCTGTAAGTAAATTTCTTCACCATCTTTTTGTTTTTAATTTTGCATTGCTTTTAGCTAGAACACCAGCTAAAATTTTTAAATGAGAACTCTGATTGGACTTAATTTCTCTTTAAAAAAGATGTATGTAATCATATCCCTTTGCTCCAAGGTCCATAAAGGCACTGGAATTCAAACAACAATGGGAAAGGGCAGATAAAATATTAAAAGTTCAAGACAAGGGCAATGGTGAAATAGCCCAGAGAATGCAGGCAATGCTCCCCTTGGGATGCCAGGTAAGCCATACTAGATCCTTCCCCAAGTCACTAGAAAGGTAGCCAGAGCTATGACACGTTGATTTTTGTCATAATCCTTGAATGTGTATAAATAAACCAAATCACTATAAATAGACATCCTGTGAGTTCTTCTTGTGATTAAGAATTTAAAGCACCAGTCTTCTCCTGGGCTTGAAGACTTGGAAAACAAAAAGTTTTAAGTGGAACTGGAAAACAGTTAAATATTACTGATGCTCCCATATTGCTCATGTAATATTTATGAGCCACAGAATGATCGTTCTGATGATTCCCAGCTGATTTTAACAAGGGATTTTTTTTTTCCCTCTCTTAATTAGGTGCCTGCGTGCAAACAAAAGCCTATTATAGCACTGAGAAAGAACACACTGAATAAAATTAGAGCAGCTCTATCTTCTAAATCATTAGATAGTAGTCTAGATATAAAAATCCAATGGTTCCTTGTGATCTGGATGTGAGCACACTTGCAATAAAACTCCAATACAATTTCAATTGCCACTCTTTACAATTAGTGTGAGCCAACCTAAAATCAACTCAATTCCTTAGGGTCCTTGTAATGCATCTCAACTAAAATACTTGTTTTATCAGTGTCAAAGGTATTGTTAGCTTCTATTTTGTTTTGGGGAGTAAAACTTTCATTGTTTTTAGGTGCATATAAGGCAAATGACTGAAATTTAAAGGAAATAATTTTCCCTTATTGCTTAAAACCCAGATGAAAATTTTCAGGTTTACTAGGTTGTGAGAGGGGTGGGGTGTTTAGAAGTAATCACTATCCTTGACCTTGATTTTAAAAGTCAATTTGGCTACTATTAGTGTCTAAATTTAAATCCCTGTCTGTTGTTGGAATCGAGGTACAGGGTTGGAAATTCTGTTGCAGTGTATACCTCTGTTGTCTTTTATTTGAAGCACTTTCTCATTAATTTCTGTGTTTCCATAAAAAGATAAAATACATTCAAAGGCATGTGATCTTTATAGGTAGCAATAAGAGGCAGGCTCTTTTGTTTCATATGATATTTAGTTTATGGAATCATTCCTTGAAAGTATATATGAAACACTGGACCTTATGATGATGCTAAGGATTAGAACCTGTTGCAGACATACCCTAAGTTGACCCCCACCCCGATGAGTCCCACCTCCTGCTGTTCACATAAATGTGTGATCCCTATCCTTGAGTATGGGCAGAATCTATATTTCAACAAAATATGACAGAAGTCATGAGGTGTTGAGATTATGCCATTCTATATAAGATTCTATCATGGCAACTGGAGTAAGTCTCTCCTTGTGAGGTTAATTTACTAAGTGACCATTATGGAGAAGGCCCCATAACAAGGAAGAGACAGCCCCTAGGACACTGGGATAGCCTCTAGGAGCCAGAAAAGAAACAGGACCCACAGTCTTACTGTCTCAAGGAAATGAATTCAGGGAACAAACTGACGGAGCTTGGAAATACATTCTTCCCCAGTCGAGCCTCCAGATGAGAATGCAGCTGAGTCATCACCTTCACTGAAGCCTTGTAAGGCCATGTGCAGAGGATGTAGCGCATTTATGCGCAGACTACTGACTCATGGAAACAGATAGTAGATAAGTGTCATTTTAAGCCACTAAGTTTGTGGTAATTTGTTACTCAGCAAGAGGAAATAATACAAACACCAAGAACTGAATGAAATCTGCTAGAAATTGACTACGGTGAAGGATAGTATAGATTATACTTAAAGTTCCCTAAAAATGTGAATGCAGGAAAAAAAAATATAGAAAGAAACTAGGACAACAAATGAGCCCAGTTCTCTGACATGGCATAAATGTTTAGTAGTTTTTAGGAGGTTTTCCTTATTTTATTCAGATTTCCTTAAAGTTTTTTAAATTTTGTAAAAGTTTGAGGTGAAATTTATATAACATAAAATTAACCATTTTAAAGTAAACAATTAAGCAACACTTAGTATATTCACAATGTTGTACAACCAGCATCTCTACCTAGTTCCAAAATAGTTTTATCACCACAAAAGGAAACTGTACCCTTCAAAGTCATTTCCCATTCCCAGCCCCTTCCACCCTTGGAAGCCATTAATTTGCTCTCTGTCTCTATGGGTTTGCCTTTCTGGATGTTTCATAGAAATGGAATCATACAATCGTGATCTTTTATGTCTGGCTTCTTTCACTTAGCATAATGTTTTAAAGATTTATCCACATTGTGGTATCAGGATTCCATTCTTTTTTATGACTGAATAATATTCTATTATATGTGAATACCACAATTTGCTTATCCATCCACTGATGGACATGTGAGCAACTGATACCTTTTGGCTATTGTGAATAGTGCTACTATGAATATTTACTTACATATATTTGTTTGATAATTAGTTTTCAATTTTTGGGGGGGCATATCTAGGAGTGGAATTGCCGGATATTTTGTTAATCCTGTGTTTATCTTTTTTAGAGGGACCACTGAACTCTTCAACTGCAACTGAACTATTTTACATTCCCACCAGCAATGTGCAAGGGTCCTAATTTCAGTACATTCTCACCAATATTTATTGTTTTGTGTTTTGTGTATGTGTATGTGGTACTGGGGCTTGAACTCATGGCCTCAGTGCTTGCTGAGAAAGCACTTTACCACTTGAGCCACACCCCCAATCCTTTTGCTTTTGGTGATTTTTTTCACATGTGGTCTCACGTTTTTGCCCAGGTCAATCTAGGACCACAATCCTCCTGCTTCTCCTCCAAAGTAGCTGGGATTACAGAGGTATACCACCATGACCAGCTTGTTCTTCGAGGCAGGGTATTTCAGACTTTTTGCCAAGGCTCACATTAAACTGTCTCTACCTTCTGAGTAGCTGGGATTATAGACATGGGCAACCATGCCTAGATATTTTCTGTATTTTTGATAGTAACCATCCTAGTGGATATGAAGTAGTACCTCATTTGCTTTTGATTTCTCATCTCCCATTAACTAATGATAATGAGCACCTTTTCATGTGTTTGTTAGCCATTTGTATGTCTTTGGGGAAATGCATACTCAAGTCTTTTGTCCATTTTTAAATCAGGCTGTCTCTCTGTTGTTGAATTGGAAGAGTTCTCTTTATATCAGATATAGATTTGCAAGTATATTTTCTCTAATGGTGTGAGTTGTCATTTTACTTTCTTGATAATATCCTTTGATGTGCAAAAGATCTTAATATTGGTGAAGTCTAATTTACCTGGTTTTTTTTCTTTTTTTTTCATGTGATTTTGGCTTCATATCTAAGAATCCACTGGCAAAACCGAGGTCAAGAGGATTTATCCTTCACAGTTTTACCTCCTATATCTAAGTTTTTAATTCATTTTGAGATAATTTTTTACATGGTGTTTAGTAAGCTTTTAAGAAACTTGTAAAGACAAATGAGACATTGGCCAGTTATTTTTAAAGTCTGTAGCCACTAACTTTCTATTTGATTGATCATTCACACAGACAATCAGGGGAAATAACAAATGTGTAAAACAAATCACTCTTTGTGTGCAAACTTAATTCTTGTGGAATTTTTTCCCCTTAAAATCATATTGCATTGCATCTGGTTCCCTGTCTCTCCACTCACATTAGCTTTATAATTTTGTCATTGGCATCTAATATTTTGCTTCCATCTTTGAATACTCTTTACAAACCTTCTTATGAGTCTTTCAAGTAAAGTTAATAGAAGCAAAGGTCAAGGGACTGACCCTTCAGGATTGGTCTGACCACAGGTCCAGGAGATAGAAGATGAACCATGGTTAGAAGAAGCCAGGATTGCAGAGTGGGAAGAGAGGTCTTCATAAATGTCTTGCCCAAAATACTGCTTCCAAAGCCTTTATTTTTCAGTAAACATAGCAGAGTATCTGATTAGTTTTGGAGGGGGGGTGGCACGGAGAAGTAGCAACAGCTTTCCATCTCATGTATACCTGAGGCCCTGAGGAAACCTATTTTTAACTGAGACTGAAACACAGCTTGCAAGGATTCTGCTGTGTAAGGAAAATAATCCACAAGTATATACTGTGTACCAAGCATTTTGCTGTGAAACAGCAGAGTGAATGGTCAGATGTGGCCCTATCCTCATATAGCTTACAATTCAGAGTAGGAAAGGAAGAAATAAAAGTATTCGGCTTTATCTTCAGGGGATTCTGCTGAAAGCAAACAACCCTAAAATTCCACAAAGGTGCAATAAATAGGAGATAAAGAAAAGGCCCCCTCACCAAGGCAGACAATACAGCAGAATATACTAGGCTATCCTGTCACTAAGAGCCTACAGTGTAAATGTTAATAAAAACAAATCCACCCTAAAGAAGGAGTCAGCAAATAAATGCTGGTGCTGAGTTTGATGCTAAATATAAAAAACAATTCCCCTGACTTGGTACCTAAAGCAGGCTCACCCATGACTTTGCTTTCTCAATTCATGTTACCTGTATGAGATGAAAACCTTTACACTGGAAATTGAATTAAGAATGACCCTGGGCTGGAGGTTTTCCTAGGTAACTGATAGGAATAAACACCAATATTTTCTACAAGAACTCAATCTCAGCCTAGAACTCAAAGAACGACCAAAAATAAACTTCCAAGGTCCATGAAACATAGGGAAAAGTAGCATGACATATAAAGCAACAATAGTGAGAGTCAGTAGAAATAAGAAATAAGACAGCAAAATCAAACCCACATGTACTTCAGATGTTAGAATTAGCAGCCTCCAAATCTAAAATAACTCAAACATTTTAAAAGACATTAAAGAGACACTTAAAAAGTATGAGTAGTGAAAAAACAATAAAGAAAATAATGAAGCAGTTATTTTTTAAAAGTAGAAAAGCAATCTTGTAGTGAAAATGTAATAATTACATTAAAAAATTAATAGACAAAAAAATCTCTAATAGATTAAACAGCAAATTTGATATAGCTCAATAATTGTTGAACTGGAAGCTATCCAATAAAGTTATTCCAGATAGAGACCAAAGAATTGAAAATTCATCTAACCAGGTTTAATGAACAAAACTTGAATGGATGGATAGAAGCAATGTTTGAAGACTAGATGGACAGGAGTTTTACAGAATTGTGAAAGATATCTCAATCTTACAGTGCAAGAATTTTAATGAATTCCAAGCAGAATAAATAAAAACAAATACATTACTAGGCAAATCACAGTGGAAATGTATAACAACAAAAAGAAAGAGAAGGTCTCAAAAAAAGACAGGGAAAAATAGAGAGAAGATAGTTCATTTGCAAAGAACAGCAACTTGACTGATGGATGTTTTCTTAACTATGACAGCAGAAACTAGAAGATGGTATTAAGAGAAAAGAATGGTTCCAACTAGAGTTGTAAACCTAGCAAAACTATCTTTCAGAAGTCCAGTAAAATAAACATATTTGCAGGCAAACAAAAATAGAATATACATAAAACAAATACCAAAAAGCCCCCAAAACACCTAAAAATAGATATTAAGCAGAAGGAAAGTGATGGAAATTCTGAGTCACAGAAACAATTAGTAAAAATTTTTGTAAAGACATATACTTAAACATTGAGTATACATAAAGTAATATCTAATCTTTAGAGTTAAGAAGATATATCTAAAATGCTATATAGTGCCTCATATTACTTGGGAGGAGTGATAGCAATTAAAGATTTCTAAATTTCATTTATTTTTTAGCAGTATGGGAAGATGTTCATTAACTCTTTAACATTCACATGGTGGGGAGGGGAGATAAAGGAGAATGATGAAGGTGGTGAATTTAAGTATGATATATTTGATATATTATAAGAAGTTTTGTAAATGTCACAATATACACCCAGCACAACAATAAAAAAAAAAGAAAAAATTACTTGACATTAGTCATTACAGAAGTACAAATTAAGACCAAGAAATTCTACCATATACCTGTTAGAATAGCTAAAGTGAAAGGGACTAGTTGTACCAAGTATTGACAGGGACACAGAGAAAGAAGTGGAAATGTGAAATGGTTCCATCACTTTGGAAAACACTTTGGCAGCCTCTTTAAAAGGTAAACATGTTTTCACTGTGTGATCCAACCATTCCAACTCTAGTCATTAGCTCAGGAAAAAATAAATTATATGCCTAAATAAAGAGTTGTACATATACGTTCATCACAACTTTATCTGGGATAGTAAAAAACTGGAAACAACCGCCCAAAAAACAACAACAAAAATAGCAGGAATTAGCAATAAAAACAAATGAAATCCATAATTGAAAATGTAATGAAGGGTAAAATGCAATGAGCAAAAGGGGGTGAAAAGATATTCTAAGAGAAAAAAATGCAGGGTGGGGCAGGGTAGGAGAATCTAGAAACATAATCAGGGCAAACAAATGCATATCAGTTATTCAAGTAAATATGAAACAACCACATACTTGCTTGTTAAGAAGCAAATACATCAGGAACGATCAGAATCAAGTCTTGTACATTTTTAAAGAGTACATCTAAGATATAAGGATATAGATAACAAAGTCAAAGATTTAGAAGAGTACATTATTATAATATTATTTTAATATTGGATAAGATAGACACTAGGGAAAACAAAAGTCAATGCTGGTAATAAAAAGATTCAGCACACAAGAGGTGAGGCAAGATGGTGAATTAGAACCGTTTTCCATCTTGACTCCATAAATAAGAAGAATCAGGTAATTCTGAAGACAGAAAGAGAGCAAGAGCATCAGGACTCACAAAAGAGGTAGGTAGTAGGGCCGCAGAAAAACATGGAGAAGTCTAGGCAACAGAAAAAAGCAGCAAACAATTCCAAGTCTTGGGAGGCTGAGATCAGGAGGACTGAGATTCAAGGCCAGCCTGGGCAAATTGTTTGAGACCCTATCTCAAAAATACCCAACACATACACACACAAAAAGGTCTGGCAGAGTGGCCCAAGTGGTAGAGTCCCTGTCTAGCAAGTGTGAGGCCCTGGGTTCAAACTCCAGTACCACTAAAAAAACCAAAAAATTAATTCATGCTAGAATCATACATATACTATTTTCCTATGCCAGGAGTCTGTAAACATTTTCTATAAAGGCCCAGATGGTAAATATTTGAGGCTTTTAAAGGTCAAAAGGGTTTTTCGTATCTGAAAGCAGCCATAGACAATAAGAAATTAAACTGGTATTGTTAAATTCTATAAAACTTTATTTACAAAACTGCAGTTTGCTGATTCATATCTTAGCTTTTGGACAATTATAAATCAGTAACAAAGATAACTAGAAAAAAAACACATCTGGAAATTTAGCATTACATGTGAACAGTATAACAAGTAAAAAACCAGGTCAAGTATGGTGACTCACATCTTTAATCCCAGTATTTGGGAAGTGGAGGCAGGAGGACTGAGAGTTTGAGGCCAGCCTAAGCTATACAGTGAGTTTGAGGCCAGCCTGGGCTACATAGTGAGACTGTATCTCAAAAAACACACAAAACAAAACACCTAATATTAAAAAAAAAAAAAACACAGAAGATATTTATAAATAAATAACAAATAAAAATCAGAAGAATTTAAGAATATTTAAAATTGAATGAAAACAGCAACCTACAAATAAAACCTCAGAGATGGGTTTGGGGTGACAGTTAAATGCTTAAGTTCATTGTGAAAGAATTCATCTAGCTATAAAGTATGATGCCTTCATCATGCTATATGTGTGCTTCAGTAAAGAGTACATAAAAACTGAAAATCTGAGGGATAGCTTATGGTCATATTTACTTGGAAATTAATAGAAAAAATGCTTGATTTAGAAAAGAAGGACTTAATTTACTCATATAATTAACAACGTCAAGAAAGTATGAGGCGGATAGCAGAAAATCTACAACTCAAAATTAGAAAAGAATAAAAAAAAATCACTGTAATAAAATAGAAAATAAACCAAAAATCTGCTCAACAAAGTTTTAAGTTGGTTCTTTGGAGAGATTTTAACGTACGGAAATATTTGGCAAGATGAAAAGAGATAAAACAATGGAAAAGGCAAAAATCTTAAGTTATTAGGAATAAAAAATTTAAAGGTGCCACAGAGATTAAAGAAATAAGGATTCCTTGAAGTTTTATACAAATGCATTTGAAATAGATTAGATGAAACTTATAAATTCCTGCAAAAAGTCAACCCAATGAAAATACTCAAATGCAAACTTTTTGTCTTTGTTTAAAAAAAAAAAACAACTGGCATAGTCCTATTAGTATAAAAGAAATTGAGGCAGTGGTTAATCTTCCACAGTGAAATCAAAAGGACAGGGTAATATAAATCTCTCTCTCTCTCTCTCTCTCTCTCTGTCTCTCTCTCTCTCTCTCACACACACACACACAAATACACACACCCCTTTAAGTATTAAAGACTTGAACGTTAAAGAAAGGACCAGAAACTTTTAGCAGGCAGAGAAAACTCTTTGACCTTGTAGTATGGAGGACATTCTTTTGTTTGTTTTTGTTTTGCTTTTTGAGACAGGGTCTAGTAAAACCTGTAATCCAGGCTGGCCTTAAACTCACAATCCTCCTGCCTTAGTCTCCCAAGTGCTGGGATGCACCACTATATTCAGCAAGATTTCTTAAATAAGATATAAAACTATAAAGGAACTATAAATTCACTAATACTAAAATTAAGAACTTCTGTTTGTCAAAAGTCACCCAAAAGAAAGTGAAAATACACATGACAAACCAGAAGTGGACATGTGCAACATACAGAAGACCCAAGTGCTTATTATCCAAAATATATAAAGAAACTCTCTAAGTCAATAATAAAAATGACAACCAGATAGAAAAATGCAAAAGACATGAGCAGGCATTTCAGAGAAGAGCAAATCCTACTGGCCAATAAACATATTAACAGAACTTCATCCTCAATAGCAACCAGGGAGTAAAAACTAAAACCACAGAGAAATGTCATTTCATGTTTCCAGATTGGCGAAAATGCAAAATCTGAGTGGTGTCAAGCACCAATGGCATGTAGAGTGCTGGAGGTTTTAGCCAACAGTGATGTGAATGCAAATGAACACTGCTCCTTTGGAATACAGTTTGGCACTAATTAGTTAAGTTGCATACATACCCACTTGATGATTCAGAAAGTTCAATCTTAGGTATACAACCAAGAAAAAAATGCTTGCACATGTACTTGAGGAGATAAGCAGGAATGCTTAGAGATATATTATCCATAAAAGAGACAAATCAAGGAACAAATATCTGTCAACTATAGAATGGATAAATTATATCCATATTTACATTCATACAATACATCATCACAGATGAATCTAAAAACATATCCTTGATCAAGAAGGCACAACTAAATGGTATACTGTTGAGTGATATCCATCTATGTGGAAAGACCATAAAGAATTGCAAGACCACTGCTGGGTGGAGAGGGAGCAGTAATTGGGGAGACATCAAAAGCATTAGTGCTAATCTACTTTAGCTGAGTGGCGAGTACATAGTTTTTCATTTTACTTTTCTTCTTTAAACTGTACTGTTCTTTGCATTCTTTTGAATATATGACATATTGTGCCACAATTAATTTTAAAAGATAGTAATCATTACAAAAGTGCCTAGTGCTACAAAGAATAACTATAATGTGCTCTGGGCATAAATGGATGATGACCAATCTCTCTTTGGGTGAGTTGGTGAGGCCCATGGTTGGACAGGGGGAAAACACAGGGATGTTTCAGTTCTGCATATAGTGAACTCTGAACACTTTGAGAGAACACTGACCCTAGTGTAAATTAAGATCTTAAAGATGTTCATTTCTTCTGTCCTCTAATTTTCTAATTGCTTCAAAATAAAGTTGTATTTGTGGGGCACGATTTATTCTCTACAAACACTCTACTCATTAAAATTCCATTTTCCTAGCAGCCCTGACTTATAGTGCTCATAATAACCATTTCATTACTTCAATGATTCAGTTTACTTTTCTCCTGCAGTAATTACCAGAAGGATTTCTTTTTCTTCCTCTCTAAGACGACAAGTAGCATATATTCTTTGAATTGGTTTTCAATTCCAAGTGTATTTTGTTGTGTTTTAATTTTTTTTGCAACAGGCAAAATGCCCTACAGATTGAAATCTTGCCAAAGCAGATATCCTGCAGTATTCTTGGAATGGTTTTCTTCTCACATCTCCAGTTGACATGGTCTAACATATTCTGAAAAAGGGTAGCCAAGCCCTCCAAATCACAGGGAAGGGTTTCAGCTTTGAATTTTCTGGTTAGAGCAACAAATGTGATACCCCAGTGACATCAGATTGCTTTGAGTAAGCACCAGAGTGCCAGAGAATAAAAACCTATTCCTTGGTTGATGGTCTTGATACCAATGTGGTGCAAATTCCTTTTCTAAGACCCGGAACCATCCTGGAATAATTCTAAACAGCAAATTTATACAAATGCACTCATTTGTTCAAAGTTTATTTTCAACAGCTCCACCATTTTTATTAAATAAGAGACAGCAATGTGTACCAACCTAAATGCCTTCTTAACATTTTTTTTCATTGTACATGAGAAAAAAACACTCCTTGCTGAGAGGTACAGTTTGCCACTGCTTCATGAAAATGGATTTTATACTTTTTGCTTTTTTTTTTTCTCAAGAATAAAGCCCTTCTGTAAGAAATATTATCTCGGAAATTAAAGTAAAAAAATCTGATGCAATTCTTTACAAAAAAGCAAACAGTGAAACTGATCAGGTAACTGGTCCCAGCAAAACTGATGAGTCAGGCCAACTATGGAGGAAAAGAGTGGCTCTCATGAAGACCTCTGAATCACAGCCATTCTGAGCAAGGTTAATGGCTAGTCATCAATAATTTGGGCATAAATTCTCATAAAGCAACAACCTCAATAGCAATGGGTTTGTTTGATACAAAACAAAAATGTGTGATCTGAGGAACAATATAATATAATTGATTGATTGATGTGATATTTAAAACCGTGGCTTCCAATTCATTTGACAATTTTAATTATGAAGTTCAAAGGGTCAACCAGCTTGATAACCTCACCAGAAAAGTATTTTTTTCCCTTCCATCTAACTAAAAATTAATTTATTGATCAAAACCGTGGATTACCTGAAAATGGAGGTATAGTCAAGAATGATATATTTTAAAGGGTTTTTGTTGATAAAGAAGATAGCAGCAAACATCAGAGCTGTATTTTTTTAAAGAAAGAATGAAAAAAATGTTTTTATAGGAAATACTTTTAACTATTGTGGCATTCACTCCCAAAAGGACAGTAAGTCTTTCTTACTTTTGCATCGAGAATTTGTCCTTAATTTTTGTGTGTGTGTCACAAGCTAAAGACTTATTCCATACCCTTGTTGCAGAACCTAAAATCTCAGGCTAGCAAACAATTTGAGATGGATCCATGCCATCTCATCCACAGCAGGAAAGCCCAGGTAAAACTGGGTGGAAGAGAGATTCACCCAGAGATGAACTGGTTAAGTGCACCATGGATAGAGATTATCATAAAGCCTTCCTGTCCCCAAACTGCTCTCCAGTGACCTGACACAGCATCAGAATATCCCACAATCAGAGCCACAGCTTTGAATAAAGGCTTTTTTCTCTGGAGAGCATGCTGTTAAAAAGCAAATGTCTTGTCTGCAACTGGTAGGATACATACCTGTACCCACCCACTAACTTCATAGCAGATGACCTTACATGTAATTTACCAAATAAATAGTGGCTTTTGACTGATTTCAACTGAGATGTTTGTCCCCACCTATAGACATGGATTTTCAGGGCTAGCACAAAAAAACAAAAACAACAACAAAAAAAACCCCTGTGTTTGTTTGCTTGCTTTTTTTGGTTCTTCAAGACAGGACCTTGCTGTATAGCCCAGGCTGGCCTTGAACTCACTATGAGAGTTACTTCTAGACCTGTACTGTGTGCAGCTTTAGGTAGAGTTCCCTCTATTGATTGATTTTATGTTTACCTAAGAATTACATCTGTTCTTATTCATTACCACTAGAAACAGACCTATCATCTTCACACAATAAATGCAAAAAAAGAAAAAAAAATTAGTCCCAAATGCAAAATGAACAGAGGGTAGAGGGTTCAAGCAGCAAGTATGAAGGATTTTTGCTCCCTACATTTAATTACTTGTATCTTATTGAACCCCTGCTGTGTGTTTGGTGTTATCGTGCTAAATATCTCACATGTTTTAAACCTTTGCAACAACCTTGAAAAGAAAGTAGAGTTCTTTCAATTTTATGGAAATTGAGTCACTAAAACTTCCCAAACGCCAGTACATCTGATTGCAGTGCCTGCAAATTTTCCTGATTGTATGCTTTTGTCCTATACACGAAGTGAAATCATCTTCTATGGTTTAAGATTTCAACAGCTGAAAACACTAAACCTCAGCACAAGCCTCTCAGATCCACAGTATCTTGCTCTTGCTCTTGTGAGCCCCTGCCCTTGTAGGTGATGTGACCTACACTGAGGGTCATTCATGCCATCTGTGTTTTGGCTTTATGAACCAGCACATGGAACAGACAGTCAAATCCCAGCATCACAAGCCAATAGCCTCATTTGCCTGACTCCTTCTTACCCTTTTGACCTGACCCAGGCTGACTTTCTGTTGCTTTGCTGCCTCCCACAATCCTTCAGGAACTCTTTCCTCTGGGCTGTAGCATAGCAGGGAAACCAGGGCTCCTCCATTAACCCTTCTCTCTTTAGCTTCTTTGAGCTGTTGCTTGGGTCCACAGCTCCTGGGGCGGTAGCTGCCTCTCCTGATGACTCTCTCTTGCTACTCCAGCCAGTAAGCCCCATTTCACAATCACTTCATGTTCTCAATGAACCATACACAAGGCCCCATGGTCTGCGCCCACCAAAAACTTGCCACTGACTGGGAAAAGAACCCTTCTTCTTAGCAAGGCTATTCAATGACAGACGCCCCATATTTCCTGCTTTACTTCTTTCTTACCTCTTAAACTCACAGGGGTCTTCTGGTTTCTGATTATTGCTTTGGATTTATATTACCCTTTCTTTTAGCTCTTCTCTATCGCTTGACTATGACCTTTTCTCTGCAAATTCCTCAACTCTGTGCTAAGTAGAGAGTTCCTCTCCAAATCATTCACTCCAGATCTCTAGTTCAAGCCTGACTCCCAGGCTTAGGTCCTTCTGGGAGCCCACTCTCTGCCAACCCCTTTGAGCTATGCCCCGCGTTTGTCATCCCTGGCTCCCTTTCACCCCAGGGCGCACAGGAACCTTCGATCATTGGCAATAGCTGCTGAATCTAATCCTGGTTCTCCTCAAGAATCGAGGAGAATTAATTAGCTGCCATCCTTCCAGCCTTTGAGCTTCTGTGGCTGCAGACATATTTTCCTGTCTATTCTCTAGTGTTACAATCATTCTGTATAACCAGTAGTCTCTATCCTTTCTTTCTTAATAAATGGTAGCTTTCTCTCTTAGTAACAAAGAAGAATACAAAAGATGGAGAAAACAAAGAATGAACACTTATCGGCATAAAATCAAAGGTCTTCTTTCAACCATGATTGGAAAAAAAAAAAAGATGAGCTTTACAGTCAATTCTCCACTTCTGTCCAGATCTGTCCACTAGGGAGATGCCTCTCAGCCTTGTACAGCTCCTCAAAGGACCTGTGAAAACGCAGGGTCTGATTCAGAGGAAAAGGGAGTGCTGCTGAGATTTTTACATAATTTTTTCTCGAAGCATCTGTATAACATATATTAATTGTATGGTGGGGAATATGCTTACATTGTACATTGGTTAGGTTCACCCCCCCCCGCCGCCATCTCTAAGCCTCTTCCCCCTCCCCCCAAATAAAACAACTGCAAAAGGTTTCATTGTTCTAGTTCATGTATGCACACAAAGCACATAGATCATATTTACCCTCCTTCATCTCCATTCACCTTCCCTCCCTCCCACAAGTCCCCACTTCCCCCACAGGACCTATTTTACAGTCCTGTCCTTCATTTTTAATTCCAAAGTCTGCGTTCAAAGGGGTTTCTGAATGTATCTCAGCTGTGAATATGCTGTATCTTAGTCAGTTCAACCGCCTCTGTTAGCTCCCAGGTGATGCCCTGCTATATAAAGGTCTACACCTGGAACAGCAAAGCCCTAGATTTATGTATACCTGGCGATAGATTTATCCTGGCCTCTCTTCACCAGTACACACAAAATTAGATAACCCCAGTGTCTGATTCAGGCCAGAGTCCCTTTCTTGGAAACACAGAATTTTATAATACATTTAAGCAAAACTAAATGTTTTCAAACATACTAATGATTTCTTTATTCGTAGATGGATGGGAATCTGAATCAATAGAAACAGAAGTTGCTTCTGTCAATAAAGGGAGGAGAGAGGACAGAGGAAGTGTGATTAGAAAGAAACACTAAAGTGGAGGTTACTGGGCAACCAGGCAAAAAGAAAGTCATCGAATTCTGCTGACAGAATAGAAGAGCCCGTGGAGGAGGGAGACAAGTCAAGCCTTCTATTTTAGAATGATGCATGGGACCAGTGCTAGAGCAGACTTTGCATAACCTAGACAAATAGGAATCTCATTGGTCTCTTATCTATCTTGTGTTCTAGCACCTTTTACTGGCTGAGAAGTCTTCCTTTTCCTCAACCTACATTTTGGATCTTTCACATAAACTAAGTTTTTCTCATATGTTGACCAAGCTAAGGCCACTTGATGATTATGTCTTCTTGGTATGGCATATAATTGAAAAGAATTTCTAAATGTCTCCAGTATGATCGATTAGCATTTATAAGACAATTATTGTGTGCTTTGCATGCCTCAATCTCATTTGATTCTCTTAATGATGAGGAGGGTAGGTACTTTGCAAGACTCATCTAACAGAGGGCAGAAGACATGGAAAAGGAAACAGTGTGTCGAAGGTCCTCAGAGTGAGCAACACAGCCAAAATTTGAACTTGAGTTTTCAAGCACTATACTATCCTACCTCTCTGTTCTTATTTTTGTTCTTGTTTTTTTATTTATTTTCTTAAAAACTTTCCCTGGAGGACTGCTCTGCAATTCTAATGAAAATCCAGGTGGGCTCAAGAGTAGGAACTAACCATGATCTGAAAATCTAGGTACAAAGCATGTGGAAGAGCTTATGTTTTCCACTTCATGTCAACCTTTCATCCATATTCTATCCTGGATTATGGTTTGGATGTTTTTGCCCCAACAATTCCTACTCCTGCTCAGAGTACTGTCTGTCTTTTCTGAGCTCAGTATCATTTATTGAAAGTCATACATGAATCAGCATGCCTCACTTTCCAAATTTAAAGAATAAAACTAGAACTGGCTTAGAGGATAAAACAAACGTATGACCTCCCATAAATGAAGAAACCATAACTGAGTCAAGAACCTGGGTCCTTTTTAGCATTCCTTATTGCCACCAAAACTGTTGGCCACATCTGGGGCCAGCCCCACTCAGAAGATGTTGATGGCCAGGGATTCTCAGGGCTACATGCTTCCTCAGTCTTGCTTGAAAACTGAGGAATCTCTCATCGAACAAAAGGTGTGAACTGCATTTTACCATTTCTCCACTGTAAGATGCATACATTTCATATTGTAAAACCTCTGAAATAAAATCATTTTACAGTTGACATATAGTTATATTTGTTAGGGTTTTCCTCGTTCATCTTTAGTGGCACCTAAAATATTGTGCCGTATTTGGTGTATAACATGAGACAATAAGCGTAGATCATTCAGGAATGATCTCAGGAGCTGGGGTGGCCTCAAATCTGGCCACCCTAAATACTTTACTGCTATTTCCTAAGGGGGAGAGAAGAATGGATGTTGGGAAGACATTAGAAATGTTCTTTGCTAATGGCCACATAGTAATAGGGGAAAATCTAATAGTGTATTCTTATATTTATTCACTTCATTAAAATGAAGGCATTGTTTTGAATGCCTATTATGAGCTGGGACTCCTCAAGGTGAGTTATAGACCTGGCCATTGAACAGCTCACACACTTCTGATATTTATATTGTTAAATATATATAAACATATTTCTATGTAAGTAGTGAAATTATAATATTGCAATAATTTCTGGGTCATTAATCAAGTAATAGTCAAATATAAGAAGTGACAAGCCAATAGATATTATTGTGTGGATGCTACACTCTAAAAGTCTTGCTGTGAATGAAAGAAAACATTCCCTGGCTCTAACAAAATCGGGTGCATGTAAGGCAGCAATTCAGTCCTCAACCTTAGAGAAAGGCTGGCAGGCCAGCCCATGGCTAGTATACATCCAGTGACTCACGATTCCAGAAAGATAGGAAATAAAGAAGCCCTGGGGATCAGATCATGACCCACAGAAATCTAGGATGTCCAACAGAAAAACTCTTCACAAATTCAGCCATCATAACCATGTGAGACACACAAATGATCTGGAAAAGGAGAAGAACAATTGCCAATTTCATACCCTAACCACCAGGTCAATACTATATTTGTTTTGTGGGGGAGACCTAAACTGGGGGGGTAATCGAATGCAATTGGATTGCACCACAGGATAATTAATTATCTTTTGTGAGATTCTTGGCTGGGAATACACTGTTCTGTTTCAGTTGTAAAGTATGAGCTAAATGACAGGTATTTGTGATCAGAATCCCAGTGAGGTCAAACCACATAAGCAAAACTAGCAAGTACTTTAGGCAATCACTAAACCTTCAGGGAAAATTCACTCACACAGCCAAAGGGATTTGCAGACATTTGCAGCCAGCAGAAATTTTACTCCTGAGCTGGCTTCAACATCTACTTTCTGTTCCTCTGGTGCTTCTTGTATAGCTCCTGTCTGTGAAGAATGGTGACATCCTGCAGTTCATTTGGTCTTGGAGCATTGTTAGCTCATTTTTTGTGATTTGGACATAGGGTGTTAGTGCTAGGAAGCCCTTTCCCCTAGTTTTCTAGGTAGAGTCAGTGTGATTGGGCATTTACTCCATGATGAGTGGACACTGGACAATGGAGAGACGCAGAGTGGTCTAAAACCTTGTACACAATGTGGAGGGCCTCTGACTCCATCTGCAAATGCAGAGCTAATGTCTGTGATCATCTCTTACAAAGTACAAAGAGCATAAGAAGATAAGAGATCACCAGATGGGAAGAGAAACAAATGATACTACAAAAAGCTTTCCTCTTGGCCTCCCTTGATAATCAGTGGTTATTATGGGATGAAGGTTGTCATGGTGACAGGAAGGGTGGTGGTTACTGAGTTGAAAGGGAAATGCAGGAGAACCTTAATAATATACACCTTTGGAAGAGTGAATCCCTTTGACCTGGGCAGGAGATCCAAATTGCCTACTGTCTTGGTGCCAGTAAGCATTCCGAGATTAGTAGTTTCCAAAAATACAGCAAACTGTCTCTATCTCTGATTTTGCTACAGTATCCTAGTAACCCCCAAAATACCACAGCTACTAGAACTAAGGCTAGGAGAGGAACGTACTAGTAACAGTTGATTATTATAACTCAATAAAACCACCTGTATCTTGTATATTCCAGAGAAGGTTGATGGGAGTGGAGAAAAGCAAGATTGGGGGCAGGCAGAGGGAAGTTAAACTAGCCCATTAATAGTCTATGAAACTACTTTGAAAAATGTAAAAATGAACTGACATCTTTGTCACATATTTTTAAATAACAAAGACATTAATTTTTTTGTAAAATGATTCTGGGGCTCCTGGACCTCCCAAGTCCCAAACTCATCCAGCCCCCCACACTGGATGAGTCATTTCACGCTGAAATTCTTCAGTGGGTCTATAGCAAGATGGCCTTGGGCTCCTAACTGATTCTGATAATTGCTGCAATTTATCAAGGCAACTTTAGGCTTGGACCTAGTTTCCAAGCTGTGAGATAACCCTCTGCAATTGCTTTAGGGCCATTTGAAATCTTAACACCTGTGATTCTTTTAGTCCATTATCTGTGTCAGGCCCAACCACACAGAAAGCCACTGTCGCTTTGACCCTTAGGATGCATGGCCCCATCAGTAATGTGCTCTGAGTAAGACTCCCCCATAAAAGAATTCATAAAAATGGACCAGGAAGTTCAGAGACTTGATCAGGTTTCTGTAAGAGATTTAGGGGCTGTTCTATGGATCACCAAAGAAAAATTTTAAGGCGCTTTGCCATATGAAGGGGCCTCTTTTAGCAGTCCTGTGGCAGAGAGGAAATGCTGACAAGAAACTGCCTTCACACCCAATGACCTGCCTGGGATTTGGGTTGATCTATTGGTCAGGCCTCATCTGGTTGTACACAGCAGAAATAAATAGCTTTATTGCTTCCACTAACTGGAAAGGATGGGGTGGAGATGGTCTGTAGCATAAATGAGTGACGGTGCGCTTGCTGGGTGAGAAGGCTGGTGCTGGGGTCAAGCTGCCTATATTTGAAACTTCTCTCAGCCAGATATTACTAACACATAACTTCGAGCAAGTTATTTAACTTCTCAGTAACTCAGTTGCCTTACCCTGGAGAAAAGAGGGGAGAAAATACTAGCATCTGCCCCATGGGCTGTTGTAAATACCAGCAGGGTCCCTGACATATAACTGTGGCTTTGTCCTAATCTAGATCCAAGGCTCAGGCAATGGAGTAGCAGCAGGGGTGTGTGGGGGATGGAGGGGGTGACCTTCATCCCTTGATTTTACTGTGCTCTCTCTTTTGGCCTCATTCTCTCCTCTTGTGGGGTCACCAGGAAAATAGTCCCCCTTCTCCGAATCACAGGTGCTGTTTGTTCATGCTGCTAGAGGTGGAGGATTCCCCAGCTGGTGATAGGAAAGGGGAATGGGTGGAAGACTAACAAAGGATGGAATAGAAAGAATTGGTGAACCTCTGTGGTCAGAGAAAGAGTGGATACAGAATTCTAAATGCTGGCCATCTTCCCCAATGGCACTCTCTGCCAATCTCCCGTTCCTCATTCTCATGGAAAACTAAGAGGACCATGTCAGGAGACTTGGTAATGAATACACCTCCAGCTGCCTTTGCCTAGCTTCCTTGAAAACATCATCACATCTCCCTAGGAGCCATCCACTTTTCAGTGTTTCCAAGTTCCTGTAAGTCCAAGTCTGCAAGATGAAGGAAGCTCGTGAGCTCCCCCTCCATTTCTAAGTAAGACCAGGATCTGGTCCTATCTGAGGGACTATGAAAGCATGTGCTCATTGTAAAAATGCAAATGAGCAGGTCCCACTGTAAGGGCTCAGGGCACCAGAAAGTTATAAATTCAAAAGCTTATTGTGCTGAAAGCATTGTGCAAAGAAAAGTCATTCAGGGACGCAGGAGGCACAGTTCTAATTGAGGCAGTAAATTGTGACTCTAAAGCTAAACTTAAAAAAAAATGCATCTGTCAGGGTCTCACAACACATCTTTGAACAGAGCTGTCCATGCAAAACAGTTCATTACACTGTATATAACATGGATAAGATATATTTACACTTAAAGCCTTTGCAAAGTCCAGACTCCAGGAAGCCAGGGTGCCTTTTATCTGTTACCTCTCACCATGAAAAAGTATTAACAAATCCAGGTAAAGGATTAAAGCTCACACCTATGCCAGTTAACTTGCAGATGGCTGACGGTGGAGTAGGAAAGGCTAAAATTGGGATAATTAGAAGAATAGCCATCCAAATACGTGTGACCACCCAGAAATGTTTAACCTATGCTACTTGAAAAAGTCAGCTGCATTCATACAAGTCAGTCTCTTAAAAATAAATGAAACTGAGATTTCAGGAATGAAGCATTTGGGAGGATTTTTGCATCAAAGCAAGAATCTGTGTGAATCAAAAAACTGACCGTGGGCATTATTGGAAAGGTTTAATGGGGAGTGATATTCGACCTAGTTGGATTTATGCACTGAGTTAAAAATTACTAGACTGGGGAGAAAATTTTAAATCTTAGTTAAAACAACATTTAGAGACCTTGATGACATTTATATTTCTCTGCTATCTTTTCAACCCATTGCCATGCAAATTGAGAAATAAGGATAAAGTTACAATACTATTATTGTGTCTGTTATGGTTTCAATATGTCCCCTCAAGAGCATGTATTGGAAACTTAATCCCCAGTGCAAGTGTTGGGAAGTGGAGCCTAGTGGGAGGTGTTTAGATCATGAAGGCTCCACCCTCATGGATTAATACCTGTTATAAAGGGGCTTGAGGCACTGAGTTCCATCTCTTTCTCCCTCATATGCTCTCTTGCCCTTCTGTCTTCCACCATAGGATGATGCAACAAGAACGCCCTTACCAGACGCTGGCCCGTTGATCTTGGACTTCCCAGCCTCCATAACTGTAAGAAATAAATTTCTATTCTTTATAAATTATCCAGTCTCAAGTATTCTGTTAGAGCAGTGAAAAATGGACTAAGACAATGTCTTAATCCTTTTTGGGCAGTTAGAGTACCTGTGACCCAATTGTTTATAAACACTAGAAATTTATTGCTTACAGTTCTGGAGGCTGGGAAGTATGAGATCAAAGCACCAGCAGATTCAGCGTCTGGGAAGGCTTTCTTGCTTGTGGAAGGAAAGAGGCAAACAAACTCCCTCAGTCCTCTTTTTTTTTCTTTTCTTTTCTTTCGTGGTACTGGGGTTTGAATTCACATCTCATGCTTGTTAAGACAGGCACTCTATCACTTAAGCCATATCTCAGCCCTCAGTCTTTGTTTTTTTTAAATAAGGGCACTAATCTCATTCATGAAGGAAGAGCCCTTATAACCCAATCCCCTCCCAAAATCACCACCTCTCAATACCACCAAATGGAGATTGGGAGTTAACACATGAATTTGGGGGGACACAAACATTCAGACCATAGCATATAGTCTGATGCAAATGTGTTTCCATGGCATAGAAAAGGTTTAATTAATTCTACTCTTTGTACAGATGCGCTTTCCTTCCAACTTTGCATACATTTCCACTAAATTTTAAGCCACTTTTAGGTTTTTATTTTTTAGAGGTCTTTTATCAAGCACAGTGCTTAATAAATATGCTCTGATTGAGTCGCTAAATATGAAAATATGAAGTTCAGGAACTGTTACTATAGTGTGAGAAATACTGGAACACTAGTGTTTCTCCCTTGTTAGAAGGGAAAAATGTTCTTGCCTGACAAGATGATGGAACACAAAATGGTTGCTTCTAAACAACAACCAAATCAAGATTCTATTCAAATTCTATACTGGGGTGGAAAGAGCTAATACCACTTTCTTTTGCATTCATGTATTGTTTTGATTTTTTTTTTAAACTGAAGATTCTGAGAGAGTGGAAAGCAACAGACAAGAGCCATGTCCTACTGACAAAAGAATGCTGATTCCTATTCCCAATGATGAAACAGGAAGATGATTTTCTTGGACTCTCATTCTGCCAGAAATTGCAGGGGCTGTTGAAATAGTGATTCATTTTCAGACTCAAACAATGAGGAAAATGTGGTCCTGGAGAAACAGCAACAGCTATGGTAGTGTGTGTATTGATCTAAGTACACAGAAATAATGCCTTTTTGGACACTGGAATGAGTTAAAGTCAAGTATTTGTTCTATTTCTAATTAAAATGTACCTAATAAAATTATTCTGGGTACAAACTAAGTAACATGAAGGAATCCTTTTCATAAAACTAGGAAGTGAAGGTAATTTCACTTGGCATTTAGCCCAAGTTCACCCAACCATTCAACAATTAATTATTGAATGACTACTCTGGCAGAGCACCCTTCTAGTTAAAAGAAAAAAACAATCATTCTATCCTCTTGGAAATCTAATCTAGAAAATAAGTCACACAGTATGCAGAATGATACCTCCCCAAAAATGTCCACATGCTAATCCCCCAGATCTATGAATATGTTATATTACATGGCAAAGGGTGATTTAAGATAATAGATAGCTCAAATTTGCTAAGCAGCTGACTTTACAGTAGGAAGATTAGCTTCAGTTATCCACGTGGGCCCAAGTATAATCACAACAGTCCTTAAAAGTGCAAGAGGGAGAGAGAAAAGAGCCAAAGAAATTATAGTGTGCAAGGGTCTCGGCCTGTCATTGTTGATACTGAAGATGGAAGAAGGAAGCCAAGGAATGTGAGTTGCCCACTTGAATCTGGAAGGAGCACAGAAATGGATTCTCTTCCTGGAGCCTCCAGGAAAAAAGAAAACCTGTCCACAACTTGACTTAAGCCTAGTGAGGGCCATTTCAGATTTCTGATCTCCAGAATTGTAAGGTAATAAATTTATATCGTTTGAACCACTAAGCTTGTGGTAGTTTGTCACAGCATAAATACCATAGTAATACAGGACACAGTCAGAAGTAGGTAACTTCTTACAACAGTGACTGAGTAATACCAAATTGAATGGAACAGGCCACCAAACATTTCACAAGCTGCTAGCACTCTGACGGAGAGCCTCATCCTTCTAAAGGTGCTACCGACTTAGAGTGGGTGTGGCAGTTCTCAGACAGGACAAATTTTATTGTATTTGATCTGTAGTATAGGTAAGGAGTGCCAAAGCCACAAAGAACATTAGAACATTCTTGGGGAGCATGTTAAAAATACTGAATCCCAGTTACATACTCAGATTCTGATAAAAGCAGGTCTGAGGTGGGAAAGCAGGATTATGCTTTTCTTCTTCTTTGTGGTACCAGGGTTTGAACTCAGGGCCTCACACTTGCTAAGCAGGTGCTCTACCACAAGCCACTCTGCCAGCCCTTCTTTTGTGTTGGGTTATTTTGAGATAGGGTCTCGCAAACGATTTGCCCAGGCTGGCTTTGAACCTGAATCCTCCTGATCTCTGCCTCCTGAGTAGCTAGGATTATAGGCATGAGCCACCAGTGCCCAGCATTTTTTTTTATTCCTTGAGACAGGGTCTCACTATATAGCCAGGCAGGCCTTGGAACTTGAGATTCTCCTGCCTCAGCTTCCTAAGTGACAGGATTACATGCTTGTGCCACCACACCTGGCTTGACTATGCAATATTTAAAAGTTTCCCCCATTCCCCAGGTGAATCCTTCAAGCTGTGTCTGAGAAACATCTCCTAGGAGAACTTTTGTGGTACACTTAACCTACTCGCAGCAACTTAGAGCAAGTTGGAAGCAAATCAATGCATCCATTCCTCTTTTAAAAGAAGTGACTGGACTATGTGATTCCCTAAGGACTTTTCTCATGTATACAATCTGAGTCTCCAAGTGTGACCCAGGTTCTGTCTCCTATGAAGCCCTTTGCTTAAACCTCCCTTATAACCTGCCTGCTTACTCCTCTTTAAAGTCTCCAGGTTGGCTCCTGCCCCCTCCCTTAGGCTTACCAATTTCAACCTAACTTTCCCTCTGTTCAAAGAAATCATCTGTCAGGTCCAGCACAAAATAGCTTGCCCATGAATCTCTGTCCTTGGCTTTCTTTTCTCATTTGTCTTCAATCAATGTATTTAGCATTACTTGTTGTCAGTTCCAGCTCACTTGTTGAGAAAGAAATGGTTAGCCAGTAGGCCAGTAATCCATCATCTTTCTTAAAAAGAAAGAAGGTTACCTCAATAATTTGCTTTGAAAACATGCTAATGAGAGACCTTCTGGCAAGCAAATCAATGACTAGTGGAAGACACTTTCTCTATACAATTAGTTTAGCAAGATGTACCTGGTCTGTATAGGATTGCTTATGGCAAACAGTCCTAAAATGTGCTGGCTTACAGGACACAGAGTGTCATCTAAGCCACGTAACTAAGTATAAAATGGAAATGTTTATGTCCCAAATAGTTCCCTACTGTGCAGTTAATGTAGCAGGATATCATTTGGGGCCTCCTATGTTCAATCTGGAGCTTGCCCACTATACAAGAGAAGGCCTAAGGGCATGAATGAGTGGCTCCAACTATTTCCATGCATAACCTGGGCTTCACAATTATTTCTCTTTAGTTATTAATATCTCCAATTCATATGAGTCTGGTGTGACAGTTCTTTCCTTTATGTTATCTCATTTGCCTACTGTGGTATTCATATTGAAAGATATTTGATGAATTAAAATAATAAAGGTATTACAAGAAAGAAGAATGGCACAAACTGCTCATTCCAGGTAGTAGCAGGAAACATTGGGTTGGTAGAAGTGAGAAAATGAAACCAAGTGAGCTATAGGTATTTTTATGTAGATAGCAGGCTAGCATTTTGGCAGTACTGGGGTTTGAACTCAGGGCCTCACAGTTGCTGGGCATGTTCTCTACCACTTGAGCCACAGGCCTAGCCAAGATGACATTTTAAAAAGCAGAAGCTTGTTGAAGAGACTGTGCTGTGAGCCTAGTACCACCCCAAGTGGAGCTGTGCCAGGTGAGTTATTGTGATGTAGCTGAAGATCAAGCCTTCCATTTTCTGCTCTGGGAGGCTGGGCTGGGACTCTGCTTTGCAAGTTGATCCCTGAGAGGCTTTCAGTAGGAGGCTCTGGGAGAGCCTGAACATCTGGAGGAGGAAGGCAAAAGGATGTGCCTTTGCCTTTCAGTTCTGTCTTCTTGAGGGCAGGCAGGCCGTCAGCATGCAGCTCCTGGGAATGAGTGGCACCTCAGAGCTGCCTCATCTCTGCAGCAACAGTAGAACAGTTTGTTCTTCAGAAGTGTGGGTCCCAAAGACACCAACGGCTATGGTTTGAATGTACTGTCCCTCCCAAATTCTTATGTTGGAACCTACTACCCAACACGAAGGGACTGAAGTAGGCCCTTTTGGGAGGTGATCAAGTCATGAGTATACCGCCCTCATGAATAGGATTAGTGCTCTTACAAAAGAGGTTGGAGGGAGTACTGAGCCCCTTTTCCCTTTCAGCTCTGGCAAGATACAGCATTTATCCCCTCTACCCTGTGAGGATGCAGTGAGAGGCACCATCTATGAAGCAAGGTGAGCCCTCATCAGCCAAATCTGCCAGCATCTTGATCTTGAACTTTCAGCCTCAACACTATGAGAAAGGAATTCCTACTGTTTATAAATTACTCAACCTACGGTAATTTTGTTACAGCAGCAGGAATGGACATTAAGACACCAGCTCCAGGAGACTTTTAATCATTTAAACCTCTTGCCTTTGGTCCCTCAGCTTCAGCGGAAGTAGTAGTTTTTAGTATTCTCTGTATTCTCCTTTAATCTTTCCAGTAGTTAAAAGATTTATTTAGGTAGCAATTCTTTAAATTACATGTTTTATATTAACCATATTTGAATTCTTGGTGTGGTTTCTTTCTCCTGACTGATCAGGAGTAAAACATTAGGATGTCTGGAGACAAGATCATCACAAAGAGTACTCAGGGGAATTAAAATGAGTCCCCTGCAGTTTTGGTGTTTGACCTGCACCCCAAAAAATATGAAGTATGACAATGGAGCTGGCTAATTTCTTTGAAGGCACTACAGAGTGGAAGGGCTTATTGCAGGGTGAATCTGACCTCTTAGTGTCAGTCGCAAAGGAGTACGAGTTGGAAAGGCAGGGCATTAGTCCTATCCAAGAGGACCACTAAAAGAGGCAATCAGATCTTATCAGAGAGAAGCTGGAAGCATTTTCAGATCTCAGGGCTAAGAAAGGAATAAGTGGTCACCAACAGCAGATGATGTCCATGATGTAAAGAATCAGCTCTGCATCCCTGCCATGCGAGGATACAAGGCTAGACCACTCTGGAAGCACTAGTCAAATAAGCATTTTCTTGGCCCTTTTCCTCTTCTCTTCCTCTAGAGGAATAGGCAACCATGGTTCACAATGTGAAAGATGAGGAGAAGCTAGAAAGGAGGCAAGGGAAGAAAAGCTTGTCGTGAACTCTCCTCTGACTGCAGACTTCTTGCCTGCGGCAGGTCCAAGTTCCAGGTTTTCTAATATGGCACCAAACATTTTTTAAATTACTGAACAAAGATTGTATCAGGCAACCTGAGGTGTATGGAGGAATTTGTACCATCAAAGAGTAGCTTGAAGACTACAAGGATAAGAAGAAAAATAACTTCGGAACTGATTTAAAGAATAAAGGATGCAAAACTGAAATTGCTCTATGATTCTATCCCCTAAATCCTTTTGATTCCACATACTGGCTATAAGTAAGTAATCAAAGGAAAATAAGGTGAGAAGATAAATAAGGCTTTGATTTACAGGCTAAGGAGTTTGGATTTATCCATTCAGGGAGCAGGGACTAAATTCAATCTCAGCGAAATGTGTATTAGGCACTGTGCTGGAGAGTGAGGACAAGAAAATGAGCAGAATGAAGCAGTATCCAAGGAGGCTGCAGACACACAGCTGGATTCAGTGCACTGGAATGGGGCTATGATAAAGACAGGCATTGAGTACTAAGAGCATGGGATACACAAGAGCCAACTACAGAGTTAGAATAGAGAATAAAGACAAAAGAAATCCCTCAGGAGAGATGGCACACCCATCTTGGTACTATAGGAGTTAGATCTTCAAATATCTATGGGGAAGTCAAACTTTTAACCATACTTTGAGCCAAAAGAATCTCTAAAAATCATGCCAGGAAGTGAGACAACTGACAAGCATTTTAAAATATCAGCCCGTGATATGAATCAGGGCAGCTGAGCTTCAGGCTGCTTCTCAGGTCCTCTTTGGCAGCAATGCCTGGCCTTCCCAATGACAGACTGGTTGTGATGACACCCAAAAGAAGGAAGCAGCTGGCAACTGATCATCCGCAGGTGAGAGAGAACTTGACTTATTTCTCAGCCTTTAAAATCCAAATGGTCCCTGGCAATGCACACAGGAGCTGGAAAAGAAAGCTGGAGGGAAGAGAGGGAGGGGAAGCATAGGAAATCCTACGTGCTCCACAAGAAAACAACTCCGTATTGACATATGGTAACCTAACATTGTAATAATCAGCACTGTAATATGCTGCGCCTATTCTGGGATGCACACCCCTGCTGCTGGAAAGGCAAACTCACCTGCTGCTTGCTGGGCATGCTGCTCCTTTTCAATGCTGATGGATTGGGGGTTCTTGAATTCATCTAGTGATGCCCTATCATTTGAGACACTTGAGCCTCCAACAGAGCTGTCTTTGGCATCATTGATTATTGTTTGCTGCGGTAATTTTTTTCCCCCTCTGAGAAAGCATATGTCAATTAAGGGCTTTAATATCCTTTATAGAAAGTAGTTAGTTGTGTTGGGAATAAGGCATGCCTGCTTTACTTATAAAAAATAGTATTAAGAAACACAGCCTGCAATAATATATAGCTTGGGCTTTTAAGATTCTTTTAAGGACACAAACTACACTGTGATTTTTGGTTTCTGCAGGGTTGGGATTTTTTTTTCTATTTATTTATTTATTTATTTATTATATTATTGTTGTACTAGGGGTACATTGTGACATTTACAAAAGTTCTTACAATATATCAAAGTTGAATTCACCCCTCCCCATCATTCTCCTTTATCCCCTCTCCCCCCATTCCTGGAATAGTTTCAACAGGTCCCATTTTTCCATTTTCATACATCAATGCATAATATTTCCACTACATTTTGCCTCCTTTACCCTTTCCTTATATCCTCCACCATTCCACTGGTACCAAGCCCCAGACAGGACCTGTTTTACCTTCCTGTTCTCTGTTTTTGAAAAAAGGTATTTTTGTTTGTTTAAGATAGGTCTACAGGGAGTTTCCTTGTGATATTTCCATGCATATATGTATTATAACTCAAATTGATTCTTTCTTTCTTGAATAATTTTTAAAATGTCTATTTAATGTACCTTAATGGAATTCAAACCCAATCACCACACATATCTTATGTTTACATGTTGCGTTTTGGAATAAAATTAAATGCGATCCTTGAGTCCTCCATGTTGTCCATATATTACTACCAAATGCACCTTTTTAAACTGATGGTGAATGTGGAATTAATTTCAGATTGGTGCTGGAATGAAAAGCTATGCAAAAGTATATTAATGCAATGTGAGCATCCTAATGGTCAAAATATTATAAAGAAGATAATGGGCCTTATCACCATCCAACAAGTCACTTGCTAAATAAAAGTTATAGGAGAGGATTAGTTTGGACTGAGCTCCTCACCAGACCTAACAGACTAAACCAAAATGGAACCACTCATGCTGGCATTCCACATGACTAAGCCCAATGTAAGTTGTTTATCTCCAAAATAAGTTGTTTATCTGAACTTCCAAGAAATCAAGAGAGAGAGCAAGGGGAAGAGAGAGAGAACAGTTAAATCCTGAATAAACCAGTTTCAGCTGGCATAATAAGGAAGTTCTCTCTGCCTTAATCTTTATAAGGAAAAGTAACTTTGACATGACCAATCCACTTTTTGTTCCATTTCTGCTTTCTTCATCCCCTTTCTGCCTGTAAAGCCAAGCTTCTCTGCCCAGCTCATGAGAGCACTCATTCTATTTTTACAGAAAGAGGTCTTGCCCAATTCTAGAATTACAGTGAAAAGCCAATTAAGATCTTCAAATGTGTTGTAATTGTCTTTTGACAACCTCAGTAACTGGAAGTCATTCTTAACACATAAAACCTTCTCCTCCTCTGTCCGCTGCAATATTCAACTTGTCACTAGGTCCTGCCACTTTTACCTCAAATATCCCTGTAGCCAAACCTTCCTCTTTATCAACTCTGACTGAAATTTCCTCCCTTTGGGCCCCCTGGTCTTCTCTGGACTATAGCCACAAATGCCTAACATGAATCTTGTTAAAGACATTTCCCCAGGCTCTCATGTCAAGAACCTGATCAGAGAGTCCAGAGATGGGCCTGTGAATCTGTATTTCTAAAAATCCAAGGAGGTGATTCTAGACAACCAGGTTTGTGAACAAATTTGTTAAGTGCTCAGTAAATGTTAACTAAACAAAAACCAACTAAGGGTTATTTTAAATATAAAAGCTACTTCCTTAGCTTTGTTAAGGAACCTTGTTGTCAGGCCACTAGAGAAAGAAAGGTATCCCAAGGCTGAGAGAAATCAATTCTCCAAAGGCCTTCAAGAAAATGACTGCCAGTTAAGAGAAGATATCAAACAAATTAGTAAGAAACTGGAATAACCAATAACAACTACTAGGTAGTCGTTAGGCAGAGCACAGCATTCTGTGTACTGTTTTACAATTCTCTTAGCTGTAGCAACTGAAGCAGTGTATAGTAATTTTTGCTTATAGACATAGAAATAAAATCTGGTGGCAGTTCAAACGACTCCTTCAACTACACCCACTAGGGAAAAAAAGCCAGTTTATGTCCACCTGTAAGCTCATTTCAACAGTCTTTACTCCATACAAATCAGTGGTTCATTAATTGTACTTTGAAGTGGTTGTAGCATCATACTACATAAATGGGTTACATAAAATATTTCATGGGCTCATTTTCTATTTGTATGAGATTTTACCCATTCTTAAAAAGTTACCTTTTAACAAGTTCTAGGGATCTATAGGGCGATGACACCAACCAGTGAGCTTATCTAGCTCTTTCTTGTTTTGTTTCCTGTGGTTCACCAAATCCCACGGCTTTTCTAGAAGGGAGAAAATGTGCTACACAGCTTAAAAAAAAATTCTAGTCTTCTTGAAAGTCAGATGTCTCACTGTAAACAAATAAACTGCTACTGTGCTGATAAACCAGCCTCTCGTGAGTACAGTCAGGCTACACATATTTCAGTCTGATTGACTCAGAACATCACACAATTTTAATTTCTGACACTACAATCCTGTGGACTAAATCTTGGAACATATGTTAGTAGCCAGTCTGCCTCCCTCTGCGAAATTCATTCTCAGTTCTAACTTTAACATGGAAAAAAAATTCTAATGCTCTTGAAATGTTCTAAATTTGTTTTCTGAAAGGCCAAGGATGAAAAAGAGAAAGAACAAAGATGTAATTGAAAACTGGTACAGGAAATGTTTCAAAGAGTTTTCTAAGCTAAAAAACCATATTAATAAGAGAAGAATTGCCCAAAAGCAATAAAGTTGTAGGTGGCACGAGAGGCTAGTTTTGAAAGTGCTAAGTTTATCATGGGATTGTAATACCCTGAATCCCACTAAGGGTTAACCTAACTCTATATGACAATAAAACGAGTCCCTTCATTACTGTACTCAGTGTCCTCTAGGTCTGGCTTTCTATTATATTTGAAGAGCTGATATTCTTTAAAGCACTTGTTTCATCTCTAAACCTCACACATACCTTTAATTGAATTGATTGTAATACTGCCTTTTAGAAAGCAAACTATAGAGAGTCAGGTGCGCGCCTATGGAATCTGAGTAGAAGAGAGCACCAAGCCTAGCTATATGGAGAGCTGGGGGTTGGGAACAGCTCTGGCTCAGTGGATAAACCAGGGATCATTCCGCCAGTGAGAAGTCTAGAGCTGACTTCCAGAGGGTGTTCTGACTGCCTACTGTGTCAGAATTGATTCCACAACTTGGCAAAGATGGGCATAAAAGGCAAAATCATTGAGCCCACAGTTGAGAAAAGCTGGAGAGATCAGCCCTGCCTCCTTGGCCCCTTATTTGTCCTTCAGAAATTTGGGTTCAAAAGGGGACTCTTTTCTTTGTCATACATTTTAGAAGTTTCCTATGATATAATGAAAAGACTGAATCTAACTGTAAACAAAATAAAGTTTATAAACTGCCTAAGACAGTACCTGGACAATTCTTAATAGTTTTCCTACCTCGTGGTCTGAATTCATGTCCTCCCCAAATTCCTAAATTGAAATCCTTGCCCTCAAGGTTATGGTATTAGCAGGTGAGGCCTTTTAGGAGGTGGTTAGGTCCTGAGAGTAAAGCCCTCATGAATGGGATTAGTCCTCATGACTTGGACTTATAAAATACACCCAAGGGAGCTTATTCATCCCTTCTCCCATGTGATGACACAAGGGAGAGGTGCTATCTACGAATCAGGGGGTGGGCCCTCATCAGACATTGAATCTGATGCCTTGATTTTACACTTCCAGCCTTCAGAACGCTCAATAAATGTTTATAAGCCACCTGTTTTATAGCTTTTTATTATAGTCACTCCAACATACTAAGATACCTATTCTTATCATTGTTGATTTTTGGAGGAGTGTCAGGATCATCCCAGTCGTAAACATTCCTACTCTGAACATCAAGGTCAGGAACAAATTCCCATGAGGAATATGCAGAATTTACAATCAATTTATGGTCCTATAGCATATAACATAATGATAATGAACAACAGGACAAAATTGTGGAACACAAGGACAAGAACCCAGGATGTTATTAGGAAAGATTTGCTTTGTATAGAAGTTACAGTCCACTGATGGTTACAGTAGGATCACAGCACTGAAAAATGTGGTATTGAAAGAATTAAACTTCTTTCCTTCCTTACCTCTACTTAAAGATTCCCCTGCTCTTAGTTGCTTTGTTTTAATTAAGCTTTCCGCATGAAAAAAAGCACTTCAGGCATGATGACTATGTTTAGAAGATACTAATATGACAACCTAGGAAGATCCTCTTAGCCTTAGTGTTCTCTGATTAAGGTAAGCAATCCACGACTTCTCAGCACATCGTTGTTCACCAGTTTGATACACTGTGTATACCAGATTTACTGATGTAGAAAAAATAAGTAGCGTATTTTTCACTCACAACTCTTAAATCCCATCTTTAAATGGTCCACTCAATTCTATTCTCAAAGTACTTTTTAAAAAATCTATGTTAGGTATTTGCATGTGTTTCAGACTAAGTTTACTTATGACTTTTTCTCCTAAAAGAGATGTTTAGTGATTATTAAATGAAGCAAATCGCCTTTAAGTTCAAAACATATAAGTTAATCAAATTACAAGTCAATATATATGATTTGTAACAAAAGATAATTGCCTTATTAGATAAACACTGGGATGTTTGTATTTTAATATGTTTTACTGATGTCTAGTGACTATGATATGCTGGCTGGAAAACAGAGAAGAAATCCCTCAATTCTTTTGTGTTCAGGGAAAGGGCTTACTACAAAGAACCACCTTCCTGAACCCTAAGACATGGAGAAGACTCACAAACAACCACATTGTTTACCTAGGACCAGGCCAGACACAGACTCTCCAAATTTCCATTTATGGACATAAATGCTTAGCTGAGCTGTCTGCATCTGCTGAATGATCCAGACAAACACCTGCTAACAGCATGGAAATGCCTAAGAAGCTAGCCCTTCCATGGACCCTCACAGAATTGCATGGCCCCAAGGAGAAACATTGATTTCCTTCTCATTCTTTCTAGCCTTGCCTACATCTTGTTATAAAAGAAACCTCTATTCTGCCTGACCTTTGTGATGCTTGCAGATCTTATAAGCTGAACAGTCCATCCCGCTGTGGCCAACTTCTCTCCCCCACTGCAATGGCCACTCCCTCGCTGCACCAAGCCTTTGAATAAAGTCTCTCCTTACCTCCACCTGCATTTGCCTTTTACTCCGCAGTGGGAATCTGGCCAGAAGTTTTAAATAGCACCATGGTTCGGAACCTTAACCTCCTACGTACCATTGTCAGAAAATCTCCCGCCTGTCATGGGACATATTTAATGAGGCTTGTGTTCAAATTGGAGTTTTAACTCTACATCAAACAGGCAGGGTTTAACAACAACAGAAAAGCTTCCCTTCTTTTCTCTCTTCCCATTACTTTTCATTTCTGTTCTTCATTTAATCTATTTGTAATAAAAGTAACAATAAAGAGCTCCTTGCAGGAAGGATATCATCAAATAATAAAACAGATGGAGTAGGAACGGGTGAGTGTCATTCTTTTTTGGCCTATATAAAAATGACACAACGCCTGAGCATTTCAGGCCGTGCATACATGAGCTCCAGAGGCTTGAATTGGTCTGCTCTTTCTTTATGCTGGTTTGACACTAACTTTCAGAGCCTTCTCTTTATGTCTAGCGCTTGGAGCCCCATCTGACTAGGGGTCTTCTCGGTGCATTTCAAATGTTAATACAGGACCGAACTCCTGGCGGGGGAGGGGGGCTTGTTAAAATAAATCTTGCTGGGCATCTCCTCCAGCGTCCCTGATTTTGGTGGAGCCCGAAATGTTGCATTTTTAACAAGCTGCAGGGTGACCCCAATGCTGAGAATGATCCCCACTGTGAGTGGCACTGTCTATTCATTATCCAGCCACAGTCACAAAACACCTAGCCAGGGCAGCCAATCCCCAAGGGAGGCATTGGTAGAGAAGAAAGCTCACAGGGGACATGGGTGGGAGATGGCTGCAAACATATCCCCAGGGTAGCTTCACCCCTCCTAGAGTCTCTAAGACAGGAGTAACTACAAAACAGGGCAAAAAATGGAGTTAACTGCTTCTATCTCAAAGCATCTATTTCTGGAGATGGGAAGAGATGGGAGGCATTGACTGAAAGCTGCCAGGTCCCCCTGCCTTTCAAAGATTAGCTCTGGGGAAGGCAGAATTAGTTTTGCACTCCTGGGATACAAACTGTAACATCTAAGCTAAACGTCAGGAGGAGGTCACCCTGATAAACATGACTTCGCTTGTACAAGGCCTGCTGTGATTTAACTGTCTTGTCCTGTGGTCCCAAGAAATGTTAATTCAAGAAATGTTGACTCTGCAGCTTCAAGAAATAAAAGCTTCAATCTTAGCTTGACTGCAAGGAGCTTGTATCCTGTTATTCCCTTAAAGGTCCTTTTAGGCACATAAGGCTCCCAGGGGCTGGTCACTGACAAGTGGCTATGATATTAATGAAAACAGGGCTGCGCATCTCTGAGTCATGTCTGGAGCTGACCTTGTGACCATACTAAATACCCGATAAGATGGACATTTATTTAAATGGATGAATTTTATGGTATGTGCATTAAACCTCAATTTTTAAAAAGAAATCAAATTGTCTTTAATAGTTATAACAGGGCAATGAGGAGGTGTTGTTCAAAAGGTACAAAGTTATATAAGATGACCAAGTCTAGAAATCTAAAGTACAGCATGAGGATTGTAATTAATGCTATATCGTAGACTGAGAATTTGCTAAGAAAGTACACTTCAGATGTTCTCACCAATAAAATAAAATAATTAAATAAAATACTAAACTGGGTAATGGATGTTAATTTGCTTGACTGTATTAATCATTTCATTATATACATGTATATCAAGGTACCATGTCATATACCTTAAACACATGCAATTTTCATTTTAGAAAGTTAAAAATAGTTAAATAACCTGAAAAAAAAAAAAGACAACTGTGTACTTTCTAGGAATCTAACAGTTGAATTTCACATTGGCTTGGCCCAAAGGGTCTATGCCATAGCCCACCCACCCACTCTGATGCTCAGGTCAATGTGATCACCGCTTCAAGCAAATAATCTCTAGCCATCTGGAAACAGCCCTCCTGGTGGCAATACCTATGTCTTAAAGGACATAGAAGGCAGCATCTTCAAAACCCGCTACCCTCACCCATTACTCCTAAAGTGGAAGAGTGAATAAAGCTCACATAGTGAACAGTGCAGTCAAACCTATTAACCCTATGAAACACCAGCTTGATCTTTAGATATACATGCTGAGGATTCATCATACTGGAGACATCACCAACAGAATTAGTACAACTAAGTAGGGAATATTTTCATTTGGATTCTAGACAAATTATTTTGCTGGGAGTGAGAGGAAAAACGCATCTGATGACTTGGCCTCTGACATTTTGGGTTTAAACTCAAGTTTTGTCATTTAGATTCAAAATCTCAGTTTCTTCAACTATTAAATTGGCAATACTGATAATTAAAAAGAAGAGATGGGAAAATTCATACCACTGCTTCCTTCCTGCCTGAAATGGAGAGCTTGTTCCAAGTTCCCCTTAAAAGAACCATCTGAGTCCAGGGGGCTCCCCACCTGCACTGAGGCACTGCTTCGTGTAGAGATTGCAGGCCTGGGTGGACCAACTGCAGCTATTGCTGAGCTGAGCTTGACCTCAAGTAGACATCCAGTAACAGTGATCCTGGACATCAGAGACATTCCAGGTAAGAAAAAAGGAAAAGTAAAAATTCCATTCCCTTTCTAGCTTCAGTCAACAGTGTGTGTGTGCGTGCACGTGCGCACACACACACACACACACACACACACACACACATACAATTTTGTAAGGTTCATCCTTGACAGCATTTTGAAACAATCAGATTTGTGTTTGGAAACTTGCCACCTCCTGAAATCTCCCTCTCTTCCTCTCTCCTTCCCCTTCCTCCTTCTCCTTCCCTCTCCTTCCCCTCCTTCTCCTCCTCTTTCTCCTTCTCTCTCTCTCTCTTTCTACTTCTGGAAAGACAGACTCTAAAAGTTTCAAGTTTCTTTTTTGTTTTGCTCACAAGGCTTTCAGAATAGGAACCCCTGAAACCCCACTTGTGAGACCCCCACCATGGACCAGTCAGTTCAGGAAGGAAAAGCCATCTTGCATACAAATACCAGACCACACATAATCTAGCACCCAGATTGAACTAATGTTACTGAGTGGCATTACATTTGTCATATAAATGGGACCCGTAAAAATGAAATCCATGCAACAGTCTCTTCTTGAAATCTCTACCTGACTTCAAACTATATTACAAAGCAATAGCAACAAAAACAGCATGGTACTGGCACAAAAACAGACATGAAGATCAGTGGAACAGAATAGAGGACCTGGATATGAATCCACGCAACTATACCCACCTCATTTTTGACAAAGGTGCCAAAAATATACGATGGAGAAAAGACAGCCTCTTCAACAAATGTTGCTGGGAAAAGTGGTTACCTGTCTGCAAGAAACTGAAACTAGATCCACATTTATCACCCTGTACTAGTATCAACTCAAAATGGATCAAAGACCTTAATATCAGACCCGAAACTCTGAAGTTAGTACAGGAAGGAGCAGGAAACACTCTGGAAGTAATAGGTACAGGCAAGGACTTCCTCAATAGAACCCCAGCAGCCCAGCAACTAAGAGAAAGAATGGAAAAATGGGACTTCATAAAATTAAAAAGCTTCTGCTCAACAAAAGAAATGGTCTGCAAACTGAAGAGACCACCCACGGAGTGGGAGAAAATATTTGCCAGCTATACATCAGGCAAAGGACTGATAACCAGAATATACAGGGAACTTAAGAAACTAAACTCTCCCAAAATCAGTGAACCAATAAAGAAACGGACAACTGAACTAAACAGAACTTTCTCAAAAGAAGAAATTCAAATTGCCAAAAAACACATGAAAAAATGCTTACCATCTCTAGTCATAAAGGAAATGCAAATCCAAACCACACTAAGATTCCACCTCACCCCTGTTAGAATAGCCATCATCAAAAACACCATTAACAACAGGTGTTGGCAAGGATGTGGGGAAAACAGAACCCTTGTACACTGCTGGTGGGAATGTAAGCTAGTGCAACCACTCTGGAAAAAAATTTGGAGACTTCTTAAAAATCTAAACATAGATCTGCCATATGATCCAGCAATCCCACTCCTGGGGATACACCCAAAAGACTGTGACACAGGTTACTCCAGAGGCACCTGCACACCCATGTTTATTGCAGCACTGTTCACAATAGCCAAGTTATGGAAACAGCCAAGATGCCCACTACTGATGAATGGATCAAGAAAATGTGGTATTTATATACAACGGAATTTTACTCAGCCATGAAGAAGAATGAAATCTTATCAGTTGCAAGTAAATGGATGGAACTGGAGAACATCATTCTGAGTGAGGTTAGCCAGGCTCAGAAGACCAAAAATCATATGCTCTCCCTCATATGTGGACTTTAGATCTAGGGCAAATACAGTAATGTTGTAGGATTTGGGTCACACGCTAAGGGGAGAGCACATATGGGAAGTATGGGGATAGGTAGGAAACCCAAAACTTGAAAGCATTTGATGTCCCCACTGCAGAGGAACTAATACAGAAACCTTAAAGCAACAGAGGTCAACACGAGAAGGGGATCAGTATCCAGTGTAAAGATCAGTTAGAGATGAATCAACTTGGGTTGTAACACATTTGTACATGGAAACAATGCTAGGAATCTCGCTGTATAACTATCTTTATTTCAACTAGCAAAAATGCTTTGTCTTTCTTATTATTGCTTATGTTTTCGCTCCAACAAAATTAGAGGTAAGGGCAGAACAGATTCTGCTTGGAGGAGAGGAGGGTGGGGGGGAAGGGGGTGGGGTGGGGGCAGGGGGGAGAAATGACCCAAACAATATATGCACATGTGAATAAAGGGCTAAAAAACAAAACTCTAATTTTGTCTTAAGTCAGAATACACTAATAGCATGCCCTTCAGAGCCACTAATTCATGCTCCAAGGAGGAGATTCTAGGAGCTTTAAGGAACATCTCATTAAATTCTAGCTTAGCAAAACTCTCAAGTGATTAACCTACAAATTTCCATATCTATCATTTGGTTTTGGAGGAGGCAGGGAAAATGGTGCAAGGATTCATATGTTCCTGATTGCTAGAGTAGTGAATATTGTTGTTAAAATGTCATGCCAAAAAGCTACATTAAAACCTAAATGGCCAGAATATGGAGGACTATGAGGAACTTACTAATTCATTTTATTTTACAATAAAAATTACCAAAAGTCCTGGTTTTTAACTCTTGTGGCTGAAAATCTCTGTAAAACATTTTATTCGAATGCCTTTTAAGTTGGTTTATATCCACAGAACCCTTTCCTCAAACTAAATCCATAGCAGAAGCTATTCCACAATGACTGGAAAGCAGAGCTCTTGAGATTGCAGCAGATGTGATGGTTCAGGGCCTTCCCCTTCCTCTCTCCAAGAGCTCTGAGCTTTCCCACTGTAGGTCTACCAACAAGATGCTTCAGAATCAGTGTGTCTTAGTCAATATGGGATGCTATAACAATTCACCATAAACTGAATGACTCACAAACTGCAGAAATTTATTTCTCACAATTCTGGAGGTGATCTTCTTTGCTCAATCATCCAATTTCAATGCTAATCTCTTCCCAATGCATCTTCACAGACTCACCCAGAAATAATGTTTTATCAGCTATCTGGGCATCACTAGCCCAGTTAATTTGACACATAAAACCAGGCATCACATTGATCAAGCACTATCAGGAGCATTGCTTGTCAGCCTTCTTGAAGGAAAGCAAAAGCTAATTGCAAACTGCCTCCTAAAAACAGCTGCTTGGAAATGGCACATACCACATCTACTCACACTTTATTGACCAAATCAAGTCATGTGATCATACTTAGCTTCACAGGACAGAGGAAGTGCAACCTTACAACATGCCTGGAAGGTAGAGAGCTGGAAATTTATACAAAGCCCTCTGAATGTCCATAGCCCCAGCAGAATCTGCCACAGCAAGAAGTAGTAAAACATAATAACTGTAACACAAAAAAAAAGATAGAAAAAAGTAAATATTTGTACTCTGGGGAACAGAAAGGAATTACACATGACCTCCTATTAGTTCAGTTCAGTTTTTATAGGCAAATGAGTTTGAAGGTCAAACTTATAAAACTCTATTTCACTCTTTAGGAGATTTTAGAAATGAGATAAAGGACTATGGCCATGTGCTATGCTCAGAGATTTTTTTTTTTACTTTATATTTAATTATAACCTGATTCTTTTCCATAAAGTCGTATCTATTTGTAAACTTAAAGATATAGGAAGTATCCTCATTACCTTGAACATTGGGGATGGTCTCCCAGCTTTGTCACTTACTTCCTATGTCTAATCTTGGACAAGTAAATTAACTTCCTTGTGCCTAGTTTCCTTTTTGGTAAGAATATGAAAATGATACTTGCCTCATATATTTGTAATTAGGAGGGCTAAGTGAGATAACATATGGAAAGTACTTAAAAATGCTTAAATATGAGTTATTATTTGTTGATTAAATTATATAATTCTCATATGCTTACATTTAAAAAGTCTGATGTTTGATTATTCTCTACATTTTCTTTACTTTTTCTCCTAAGTCAAAATACTCTTTTGCTAGGTGTCAGTCACACAGTCACATCCTATTGTCAATTCATTATTGCTGAGGAAAGTGAGCTGGTAAGTAAATCCCTTGAGGCCAGGGAATGTCAAACTACAGAAAGACTGCCCAAGTAAGGCTGTACTTTAAAAGCGGAGGTGTCCTCTTGGCTGTGCACTGAAATCCCTAGGTAGCTTAAAAATGCTAGCGCCCTAATTCCCTGGCCCAGTCCATAAAGACCCCTGTCAATGGTCTGAGGTGGGACCTGACCACGTGGAGGTTTCAATGTACCTAAACATATTAGGAAGCTGCTGCTCCTAGGACCAGCATTCTCTAGTTGAAAACCAAACAAAGCCACACTAGATTTACTTCCCAGCTCTCCTTCCTTAGCCTCAGCAAACTGACATGGTGGTGGTTTGCTCTAGGACAGGAAGGAGGGAATTTGGGAGCATCATCATGGTTTGGGAACAAGTGTGCTGCTATTCCTAGCTTCTATTTGGGAACCATTGACTGAGAGTGGCCACCACTGTTCAAGGTTCACCGATGTGATGTCAGGATTAGCAACTGTCTCAGTTCCGCTCCCTGTGGGTGGTCAGAGAAGCAACAGCCTCCAGCACGTTTGGCAAAGAAATGCAGATGCCTTCTTGGGAGGGCTGTTTTTCTTACTTGCTTCTCACAAGTTTGTCCTATACACTACGTTACCTAAAACCTATGTTCTGTTAATCTGACATGACATTACAAATGCCAAAATCCCCCAACTGCTGGAAATTGATTTCTAAATAAAGGCTGAAATGACAGTGAGATTTGTTTCACAAGAAAGGAAAACAGAGTAAAGTACTCAAACTAGTGGGCCCTGTAAAAATGTGACACAAGTAGAATCATGTAAATAGTATATGGTGGCTGGGTCAAAGAACAAAAGCCAGTAATGGAAATACCAACCTTTCACACTTTTGTACTACTTTTTATCAGTGTTCAGCCACATTCCAGGAAAAGATGATGGAAAAAACACGATAATTACTCACTTTCACTCCTGAAACTCCAGCAAAAACACTGTTAAAGGCATTACAATATTATATATTTATATACATACAATATTATATATCCCTGTAATCTCAAGTAACCTGAGTTGGAGAAGTTACCAATGACAGCAACCTCCTTTGGGAGCTGAAAAACACACAAAACGAAGTGGAGTCCTAAACAAGCAGTGGGGAAAGGCACAGTGCACCCAAATTAATATCACAGGCCAGATGCCAGTAAATAAAGTTTTACTGGCACAAAGCCATGAAAGAGGAGATTTGTGTAGGACCAAAAGCCCCCACTCAACTTTACTGGCTTAAGTGTTTGGGGGGGCAGGGTTGGCTTTCCTGGTTCTTGTATCACAAAGCCAAAGAATGAGTTTCATGAAAGAAGGGTAAACATACACATAGGAAAGTTTATTAAGCAAAGGAATGAAAGCTCCCACGGGAATGGGTCTGCAGTGTCTATGGGTTTTTATTTACCAGAGTAAGGTGTTACTCAATTTTATATGTTAACTACATATTGAACTAATGTAGATTTATTGGTTCCTTTTAAAGCCATGTCCTGAGTGAACAATGGGGGTTGGAGGGGGTTGGTTCTCAAACTGCTTCTCCTCCCACCTCTTGCCTCTCCTTCTGCATAGGTGAGCCTGTGGTCATCCCATTTTGTTGCCCTGTTCTGTAACACTTGCTTTATAGTGAAACAGGGGTGAAAAACATTCTGTGACTAACTTTCTTTTGTTGTTTATTGCATGACTCTCAATTAGTTGTTGAACCGTTTCCCTACCTTCCTGGCTCCTAATCTCTCTGCCATACCCATTCATTTACATGTTGTCCAAGCTCCTTTTCCCAATACAACAGCTCAAGTGAGCAGTTGTATTTTGATAGTTGAGCCACTGTGTGTCCCACAAAGCCTAAAATATTTGCTACTTGGTCCTTTGGAGAAGAAGTTTGCTGATTTCTAGCATGGATTACTCAAAAGCGTCAAGAACTGGCAACATGAAGTATCTCAGGGAGTTGGGGAGAAGGTGGAGTGATGAAAAAAAAAAAAAAGGAAGATTGGCTGAAACCAGAAGAAACAACCAAGCTTCCAGTTTCCCAGATCTTACACAAAAGGAACATCCAGAGGTTAAAAAAAATAATTAAGAGAAATTACACTGAATAAATGTCCCAAAAGTAGAAAAGAAGAGAGAAAAAAAATGACAAAAAATCAGTCTAGTGGTCCTATATCAGAATGCAATAAGCTATTCAGAAAGAGTATAAAGACAATGGCAGATGGGAAATTGCTGAGGAAATCATTTAAAAAAATTTCAGGTGCATAGTTTTTCCAGGGAGTATCCAGCAAAATAGATAATCAGAGACCCAAACCAAAGCCCATCATCAGGAAAGAGGAGAACAAACAGAAGATCCCTTTAGCTACCATAGAGGAGAAACCAGGTCACAAAGCAAGGGATTAAGAATCAGAATAGCTTTGGTGTTCTCAACAGTAGTGCTGGAGCCTAGAAAACATATGTGGGAGTACTGCCTTCAAAATTCTAAAGGAATTTATTGCACAACACAGAAGTATTTGATAAATGCTTATTAAATGGCATCAAACTACTTGACTTTATTCCTGATGTATATCTTCTTTGTTTCCAAGTCCTGTAGAGGACAAAAATACCTCAACAATATGATCACTCTGTCTTGTCCAAGCCACCACTATCTTTCACCTGGACTTTTTCATTAACTTCCTAACTAGTCTTTCTCTGCCCACTCTTAATTCTATCTTCTCATAGCAGTAAGTGAAATTATTAAAAAAATAGATTGGATCAAGTCAATCTCTGACCAAATGATGACTAATGCAAACTACAATATCCAGAATAGGTAAGTAAAAAGACATTAAGCAGATTTTACTGGTCTGGTACTTGGTCACCAGTGGGTGGGAATAAGAAGTGACTACTTAATGGGAATAGGGTTTCCTTTTGGGGTGATGAAAATGTTCTGAAACAAGTTAGTACTGATGTCTGCATTTTGAATGTATTGAATGCCCCTGAACTATACCCTTCAAAAATCGTAAAAATGGTGAATTTTATGTGTATTTTACCATACTAAATATTGATCTCATGTGCTTTCTTTTACATATTCTAAAACTAAGAGAGCAATTATTATGGAAACTGGGCTAACCTTTAGCCTCCTTGTCAGACAGAAAAATCTAGTCCTTAATGGATAACAGATGTTGCTATGTTTGGGGAAGCTTCCACTTTCTCATTTCTATTAGATTTTATGAGGTGGGAAGCTCCTATTTCTCTCTTAATTCTACTATAACCACAATTAATTTTTCTTTCTTTCTTTATTTCTCTTCTTTCCTTCCTTCCTTCTTTCCTTCTTTCCTTCCTCCCTCCCTTCCTCTTTCCTTCCTCCTTTCTTTTCTTTTAAAAACAATTTAAATAGGTTTCATTATAATATTTTCGTATGTGCATACAATGTACTTTGATCATATTTATTTCCACATCACCCTCTCTTCTTTCCTTTCCCCCTCCCTTTGGTTCCCCTCTCAATAGTTCCCCTTTTGTGTTCATGTCCTTTTTTGTATTGTTTTTATTTATCTTTTTAGATATAGATTCCACATATGAGACAAAACATAGTATTTGTCTTTCTGAGTCTGGCTTATTTCACTTACAAAGATTAGCTCCAGTACCATCCATTTTCTTACAAATGACAAAATTTTATTATTGTTCATGACTGAATAGCACTCCATTGTGTGTATATCCCATATTTTGTTTATCTATTTATCTGTTGATGGGCACCTAGGCTGCTTCCATAACTTAACTATTGTGAATAGCAGAATTCTTCTTATGCATCCTTTGTGCCTTAATTTTTATTTAAGTAATTATACTTTTATTTAAGTAATGATAAAATTTAACATACCTTACAACTAGAAACCATCAATCAACATAATAGTCTAGGAAATTTCCAGAAGGTAAGAGGCTGATGCAAACTTATTACTAAAATGTAAACTCTAGCATACATTTACTAAAATGTAACCCTTTTAAAGATAAGTTTACACTGGGAAGGTATCATACAAGTGTTTACCTTGTTATTTTATATGCATCAAAACCTGAACCTAATTTGCAATAATGCTTAGCCTTTGTTCATCTTCAAAGCGTTAACATGCATGTGCATCTAGTTAGTGTGTTTTTTTCATGTCTCCACTGCACATAGCCTTCGCGGAAGCCCGTGGTCACAACTGATGAGTGCTAACTGATAAGACTACTAGGCTCACAAACACTAGCTATTAAGCCAGTGTTGCCTTAGAAAGGAGGAAGAAGACCTGATGTTTTAAGTACAGCAGAAAAACCTTCTCATCTCACAGATCAAGAAATGTATCCCTCTACAATTTTGGCAGTGCAAAAATTTACTTCCAGGCCTTTGTTTCCCTTACCTAAGTCCTTTAAACTATGAGATCAATCTAGAAGCTTGTTTGAAAATGATTGGATTTCTTTAAACTTTGAACACTGGATTTAATCCAACAAAGACACTGCTTTCTTTAAGCTCTTAAATGCTTCAGACTAAAGTATTTCTTAAACGAGCTAAACATTTTCATGCTTCTCATTTTGGAATAAGCTGTTGTATATGGGAGCTGCTTTTCCTCTTCATGAGGGAGTGATGTGTAAGAAGTAGCTGCAGATATTAAGTGGCATATGGCTAACTGTGGGGGAGGAAGGGCACAATCCTTCCATATTTTATCAGGTGCTGGGAGCCATGGAGAATGCAGTTACAAGCAAATACCAGAATGACCTACAGGTAAACATATGGGTTTTCCCATAATAATCATCTCTTAAAACCTCCAACAGTACTGTGGAAAAAAATCACCAATAGTTTGTTGCACTGGTAGAAATCCAGTGTCGCAATGGCTAAAGTTTATTGACAAATGGGTATACATGAATGACCTGGAGCTTCAACATTCCTAATTAAAAAAACAAATGAATGTAATTAGTACTGCCTGTGTTTTTGTTGTTCATATAATAAATATGCTGCAGGTTCTTCTTGTTCTACAAATAACAAAAATAAGCTGGGGTAGTAATTGTTATGATCTTCAAGAATATCATTTGTTTCTTCATCATTCATCTCTATCATGGACCCATGTATTAGATGCTTTTCTAGGTCTTGGGGACAAAGCAGTAGGAGAGATAGTCATTGTCCGTCATGTTATAGAGTTGATAATCTTGAAGGAACACAGATATGTAAGTAATTACAAACAAGTGATCATCTTATAGATCCTGATCAAGTAATCCTCTCAAAATATAACATACCACCCAGTTACATTTGGTAAAAACCCATTACTTCTCCATGTAGAACAGAAAATGTTCCCTCAAATGCTCTTTGCATTTATAATGAAGGGCCTTATTCATGAGTTATGTAGACCACCCTTACCATGGAGACTTCCTATGAATGGCTATAGCCTAGAAACCAGCTACCAAAAAGATGTTCTCCATTTTTCAATAACCTTCATATTGGTGTTGTGCTTGGGGAAAAAGAAAGTCAAGTATTCTTTCTAGCCCTAACATCCTGTTCCTACATAGATTGTCATTGACAGAACTACTTACATAAGCACTCTAGCACACTTCCTGCTTTAAGAGTGAGGGAGACCTAAATACTTCAAACAGACAAAATTCTAACAGCTTTGAGTCTTGGTACCCAGTGTGGTTGACACAGGAGCACGCAGTCATCCTCCCATCTATCCACCTGGTACCGGAGACTAAAGCCACACCTCTTGCTTGGAATTCTTTGAAGCTGAGTTTATGAGGCAGTAGCCTGGTTTCCTGGCACTCATAGTAAATAAATCATGTTGATAAGCATATCAACCCCTTAAGTATGAATGGCAAGGAGTGCATGAGCCAGGAGAGCTGGGTAAACACCATGAATAAGCCAAGACTATTTAACTGAAATCAAAATTCTACACCTTCAGTTCTCTTCTGAAGAGTTTAATTTGAAAAGAAAATTAGCACAGAGGCAAACATAAACGAAGGGGCAAGGTTATTGAATACTTAGTATCACATTTATCAACAGAATCATAATTAGCAGCTCTGCCACTGAAATAATGCAATTTGATGCTACATTTACTCCAGTGAGATATCTATTCTCCCTAAAGAAATGCGAAGCTAACCTCGATAATATCACCAAATATTTTGGAAACTTTCAATTCTACAAATGCATACAATTATTCTCTTCAGTTAGGGCTAGGTGCGATTGGTTCCTGAAGTAGAAATGACAGTGATGGCACTAAGACCCAATTACATAGTTTTTTGTTTGTTTTTTTGGTGGGACTGGGGTTTGAACTCAGGGCTTCATGTTTGCAAAGCAGGAGCTCTACTGCTTGAGCCACACCTGTAGTTCAGTTTTGCTATGGTTATTTTGGAGATGGGGTCTCGTAAACTATTTGTCTGGGCTGGCCTCAAACCATAGCCTCTTGATCTCAGCCTCCCAAGTAGCTAGGATTATAGGTGTGAGCCACCAGTGCCCAGCTCCAGTGACATTTTTGATCCTTTTGCATTGCTGGACACTGATTTGGATATGAGAAGAGTTGAAAATCATCCTGCAACAAAAACATGAAATGTGCAATCTTCTGCTGATTTCTTCCTGATTTACTGCTACCTCACACATCTGGAAAATATCCAATGATTCAAATGAAGGATATTTCCAACCAATCATTTAGGGCTGCTGAAATAGCTCATAGTTTATAACACAAAAAGAAGGTCACCCAGTGGAGGTGTCATGAGTACTGCGAAGGCATGTTTAGCATGAAACAATAAACACTGATGATGAGCGATCTTTAAAAGAGGAAGAAGTTATTCTTTGTTATAAACCATGAATCAGGAGGCCAATCTGGAACTGCCAACCTTTTCCATAATGGGTGGAGCTGTCGCTGTGTCTGGAATCAAGGGTCAGGACCTAAATTAGCAGTGTTGATCTGGCTCTTTTGTAAAAATGTGTACCTGAGTTTGGAGTGTCTGAACCCTTGGCTTTTGTACATTACATTAAGCTGATTTTGGGACACTTGGTCTGTGGAGTAACGCACAGATTTTTACTGAGCAACTTCTATGTGCCAAGGCACTGCAGGGCTGAGAGAGAGAAAACAATGCTCCTGCTATTAGTGGACAGAAACAAGTTATAAACAAGAAACCAAAAAACTATGTCCATGCTGTGCAGAAACCTATAGTAATGAGGACGCTACTGTAGCAAAGGTAACCAGGAAAGGTCACCCTGCTGAGTGGGGTGAGTTGGAGCAGGTCTCTGAATGAAATCAGGGGCTAGTCCTGCTGAAGATGTGAATTTCAGACAGAAGAGGAGGAAGGATAGGGGAAAGAGTGAACTAAGGAATGCTCCCAGGAACATAACTGTCAACCTGAAAGCATTTTTTGAATGCTTCTTGTTTCATTCTTTGGTACTCTGGAGTACTTCTTTTTGCTCAAACAGGAGAACAATACTTGCTTTGGACATTTAATACCTGCTACACAGGTTGACACACTCAACTCAAAGAAGTAACTACTGAACGATTTCATCACATAGAATACAGTTGGCCATTCTTGCTTATGACATGGTCACTTGGACAGGTACTGATCTCCCAATTTGAATAGTAGTTTCCCAAAAATTTATCGGCATTTTCCCTCAGTATTTTGGTATGATATTTGTATGCTGCCTGAATCATTAAAATAACTGGTAGTTATAATATTCAAGCAATAGTAGTATCAAGTTAGAAAAATTGTAACTTTCAGGCTCCTTATCATAGGAAAGAGAGAAAGGTAAATATTATGGAAAGTTAAAGCAAATATTATTTATGAGTGAAGAATTATACATTAAAGATGAAATGCACATATTGATTTAGAAGCTTTCAATTCTATGAAATTTTTAAGTGACTATCTTATCTGTCTTAACTCATGCCTGTATGAGTTCTATCTGCTAGATTACAGTTCATAAAAAGAAACAAAATATCATTAATATTTATTTGTTATAAATTTCCCACCTAAATGGCAAGTGAGTAGACAAACATAGTCTTCTTAGGCTCAGGATTGTGGGATATGTATTCATTCCGTGATTAACAACATAATTTGAATTTAATTAAAAACACCACTCCACGCTGACATTAAACTCTTAATGAAGCATGTAGCTTTTCTTTCTTTTTTCCCCTAAACTTACTCTTTTTAAAATAATTGATCTGATTGCTTTGATTCAACACAAAAGAAATTTCAAGGCAACAACACTAACAAACTTTTCCCATATGAAAGGGGCAAAGAGAAAAAAAATGACCTTATAAAACAAATAACTGAGGAGAACTTAGATGGGCAGAATAAGGTAGTTTTGAAGTCAGGATAATGGAACTGATATTTTTTTCTTTCTGGAATAAATACAAGTCATTTTTCTTTAGTGTTTATTATTTTCATGTAATACCTTATAGACTTAGTCTTAAACAGTATCTCAGGGCAATTTTAGTACCTTGTTCATACTACCAACAAATTCTCTTTTTAAGGTGTCTTAGCCATTCCCAGACATGGTTGACTCTTTGACATGTGTGCACTCATGGATTCAATCAATAAATTCATCAAACTTTTACTGAATACCTACATTGGACCCTTTCCAATGTTCTATTTTGGGAAAATGGCAAAAGGACAACTTTTCAAAAATAGCCTTGAGATGGACTAAAGACTCCTGCCAAGTCTTTGTCTTTTCCCATCAAGAAATGGAGAGAGGTGAGAGCAAGGTATAGTAGCTCATGCCTGTGACCCCATCTATTGAGGAGGTAGAGATCAGAAGGATTGTGGTTTGAGGCCAGCCTGGGCAAAAAGTTAGTGAGACCCCATCTCAACAGAAAAAATCTGAGTGTGGTGGCGTTCACTTGTCATTCCACCTACTTGGGAGGCACTGGTTAAGAGAATCACAGTCCAGGCCAGCCTTAGTCAAAAATGCTAGCTAGAGGCATGGCTCAAGTGATAGAGTGCCTGCCTAGCAAGTACAAAGCCCTGAGTTCAAACCCCAGTATCACAAAAAAGAAAAAGGCAAAGTACTAAAGGAAAAAAAGGATAGGGGTGTGACTTAAGTGGTAGAGCACCTTCCTGGAATGACGCCCTGAGTTCAAATCCCAATAATGAAAAAAAAATGGAGGCAAGTTCTCCTTCCCTGAATCTGTTTACTGTGACTGCTTTAACCAACAGATTGCAGCAGAAGTAAGGCTGTGCCAGTTTCCAATCTAGTTTTTAAGAGTTTCTGTGCCCTCTCTCTTGGAGCACTCATATTGGAGGCCTGTAAACACCTATGTAAGCTGCTCTTCTGGAGAGGAAGCCACACAAGAAAGACATGTGGAGAGAAGTGCTGAGACTATAGGAAAGGGAGCAAGCTCCAGCCAACCTCTTGCCCCAGGTACACCTCTAGACCCAGATATCATCTGACTACAACTAGGAGAGACTCCAAGGAAGACTTCAGAAGAACTGCCCAGCTGAGCCCTGTCAATTCACAGAACTATGACAGAGAATCAAAGGGCTATTGTTTTAAAGCACTAAGTTTTGGGGTGTTTTCCTATGCAGTAATAAACAACTACACAAGCCTCAATGGAATTTGGAGGCTTACCAATGAGCTCCCCCTTTAGTTCTTTCTCCCACACACTGCACTTGGAATACCGTATTTCTGGGGACAATATTCCATAGGAGACACTGTATGGCCAGAGATTATAACATTTCTTCCTTTTTCAGAAGGGACTCACTGAAAAGGATTCTTTCTTCTCTTTCTAGTAATGGATTGGCTTACTCAGGGAGCTGGATAAAGGCAGCCCATTCAGTATGTTCCCCGTGAGGATGCTAGGGTTATTTGCTGTTTGGAAATTGACCATGGAACTTCATAGCCCAGGCAGATGTCCTCGCTTCATCCCCACTGTACCTCACGACTCATCACCATCCCAATTCCCCAGGCACAAGAGACTGATACTAAATACCCATTATTCTTCAGTGCTGTTAGGGTTCCCTTTTTGATGCACAAAGCAGACCACATCAATTCCATCTTAAAGATGCTCCCTATTACCTCCTCTGCCTGTCCACTGCTGCAAGGATGCTGCCGAAAACCCCTCGGGAAGACATAGAACCAGATTTTTCATATCCTCAAAATTCATTTTCTGTGCTGCCACAACAAATTATCACAAACTTAATGGCTCCAAAAAACAGAAATTTGTTCTCTTTTAGAGGCCAGAGTCTGAAATCAAGGCATCTACTGGGCTGGGAGCCCTGTAAAGACTCTAAGGAAGAATGCTTCCTTGATGCTTCCAGCTTCCGGTGGCTACAGGCATCCTTGGGTTGTGGCTACATCACTCTAAGTTCTGCTTCTATCTTCACCTGGCCTTTTTTCTTTGCATTTTCTTCTTATAAGAGCACTTTTCACTGGATTTAGGGCCCACCCAGATGATACAAGATCATTTCATGTCAAGATCCTTATTAACTTGCCTGTGTTTGCAAAGATCACTCATATCCACAGGTTCCAGGTAGATATTAATCTCTTGGGAGGGTATCATTTAACTCATTCCATGTTTTTATTTTTTTGGTATGGGGTTTGAACTCAGGACCTTCACTTTGAGCCACTCTACCAGCCCAATTTTTGTGATGGGTTTTTCCAAGATAGGTTCTTGCAAACAATGTGCCCGGGCTGGCTTCAAACTGTGATCCTCCTGAACTTTGCCTCCTGAGTGGCTAGGATTTCAGGTGTGAGCCACCAGTGCCCAGCCTCATTCCATGTCTTTCTCTATAATGTCTCTCTGACCCAATACATACTGTGATCTGGACACCCTTTGTTACTTGCACTTTCAACAATATACCTTGCTCTTCCATGCAGCTATATGATAGTGCTCACACATTTGTGCCCATTCAATGAGAATTCCATTTGTCACCTTCCATTCTGCGGACTTCCAGAATCTTTGGGGCCACCTCAAATGTTACCTCCTCCAAACAACTTTCTCACAAGCAAAATGAATCATTTCCTGCTTCCCATAGCACTTTGCATAGGGCGGCACTCAGGGCACAGCTAAATGCTTCATAGATACTCTCTGATCCAGTTGGATCAAGGTTTGCATTTATAAACAGATGTACATAGGTTTGATGCTCATCTGTCACCTTACTGGCATTTTATTCCTTTGGATTTCACAAAACTTTCTGGTCTTTCAAAGCCCTTCGTTAAGTCAGATGTGTGTCCAATACTTTATGTCACATCCTTGGTTTGCTGACAGCTGGAGAAGAGGAGGCCTCTCAGAAGTTGAACATTGATAGGTACTCACTTGTAGGGTAAGTGGATGCTCACTAATGTTTCCTTTATCTGGGTATTAAGGAAAACTGTATTTCTAAGTCTCTCTTGCATCTAATTTCCAACCAGGTGATTAATTCTTACAAAGAAGCAAAAACAGAACAATATAGAGATGGTCTCTGACTTAGAATGGTTCCACTTATGAGTTTTTGACTTTATGGTGGTGCCAAAGAAATATGCATTCAGTAGAAACTGTACATTGAATTTTGAATCTGGGTCTTTCCCCAGGCTAGGGGTATAAGGTACGATCCTCCCTCATGATGCTGAGGAATGGGAATGGACCAAAGCTCCTGGTCCTCTCTGAGATTGTTGGAGGGAACAATGGAGACTCCACAGTGTACTAAGTCACTACACTACAATGTTCACATGCATTCTTTCTTTTTATTTTGTTTGTGGGGCTAGGGTCTGAATTCAGGGCTTTCCACTTGCAAAGCACATGCTCTACTGCTTGAACCGAACCTCCAGTACACTCTCCTCTGGTTATTTTGGATGTGGGGGGCAGTCTCATGAACTATTTGCTTGGGCTGGCCTTGAACCACAGTTCTTCCAATATCAACCTTCCAAGTAGCCAGGATTACAGGTGTGAGTTACGGTTACCTGATCATGCATTTTCTTTTTTTTTGAATTTTTATTGTTTCATTATTCATATGTGCATACAAGGCTTGGGTCATTTCTCCCCCCTGCCCCCACCCCCTCCCTTACCACCCACTCCACCACCTCCCTCTCCCCCCCACCCCCTCAATACCCAGCAGAAACTATTTTGCCCTTATTTCTAATTTTGTTGTAGAGAGAGTATAAGCAATAATAGGAAGGAACAAGGGTTTTTGCTGGTTGAGATAAGGATAGCTATACAGGGAGTTGACTCACATTGATTTCCTGTGCGTGGGTGTTACCTTCTAGGTTAATTCTTTTTGATCTAACCTTTTCTCTAGTTCCTGGTCCCCTTTTCCTATTGGTCTCAGTTGCTTTTAAGGTATCTGCTTTAGTTTCTCTGTGTTGAGGGCAACAAATGCTAGCTAATTTCTAGGTGTCTTACCTATCCTCACCCCTCCCTTGTGTGCTAAAGCTTTTCTCTTGTGATCAAAGTCCAATCCCCTTGTTGTGTTTGCCCTTCATCTAATGTCCACATATGAGGGAGAACATACGATTTTTGGTCTTTTGGGCCAGGCTAACCTCACTCAGAATGATGTTCTCCAACTCCATCCATTTACCAGCGAATGATAACTTTCGTTCTTCTTCATGGCTGCATAAAATTCCATTGTGTATAGATACCACATTTTCTTAATCCATTCGTCAGTGGTGGGGCATCTTGACTGTTTCCATAACTTGGCTATTGTGAACAGTGCTGCAATAAACATGGGTGTGCAGGTGCCTCTGGAGTAACAGTCTTTTGGGTATATCCCCAAGAGTGGTATTGCTGGATCAAATGGTAGATCAATGTTTAGCTTTTTAAGTAGCCTCCAATTTTTTTTCCAGAGTGGTTGTACTAGTTGACATTCCCACCAACAGTGTAAGAGGGTTCCTTTATCCCCGCATCCTCACCAACACCTGTTGTTCGTGGTGTTGCTAATGATGGCTATTCTAACAGGGGTGAGGTGGAATCTTAGTGTGGTTTTAATTTGCATTTCCTTTATTGCTAGAGATGGTGAGCATTTTTTCATGTGTTTTTTGGCCATTTGATGTTCTTCTTTTGAGAAAGTTCTGTTTAGTTCACTTGCCCATTTCCTTACTGGTTCATTAGTTTTGGGAGAATTTAGTTTTTTAAGTTCCCTATATATTCTGGTTATCAGTCCTTTGTCTGATGTGTAGCTGGCAAATATTTTCTCCCACTCTGTGGGTGTTCTCTTCAGTTTAGAGACCATTTCTTTTGATGAACAGAAGCTTTTTAGTTTTATGAAGTCCCATTTATCTATGCTATCTCTTAGTTGCTGTGCTGCTGGGGTTCCGTTGAGAAAGTTCTTACCTATACCTACTAACTCCAGAGTATTTCCTACTCTTTCCTGTATCAACATTAGAGTTTGTGGTCTGATATTAAGATCCCTGATCCATTTTGAGTTAATCTTGGTATAGGGTGATATACACGAATCTAGTTTCAGTTGTTTGCAGAGTGCTAACCAGTTTTCCCAGCAGTTTTTGTTGAAGAGGCTGCTTTTTCTCCATCGTATATTTTTAGCACCTTTGTCAAAGACAAGTTGGTTATAGCTGTGTGGCTTCATATCTGGGTCCTCTATTCTGTTCCACTGGTCTTCATGTCTGTTTTTGTGCCAGTACCATGCTGTTTTTATTGTTATTGCTTTGTAATATAGTTTGAAGTCAGGGATCGTGATACCTCCAGCATTATTTTTTTGACAGTGTATTGCCTTGGCTATTTGTGGCCTCTTGTGTTTTCATATAAACTTAACGGTAGATTTTTCAATCTCTTTAATGAATGTCATTGAAAATTTGATAGGAATTGCATTAAACATGTAGATTACTTTTGGGAGTATAGACATTTTTACTATGTTGATTCTACCAATCCATGAGCATGGGAGATCTCTCCACTTTCTATAGTCTTCCTCAATCTCTTTCTTCAGAAGTTATAGTTTTCCTTGTAGAGGTCATTCACACCTTTTGTTAGCTTTACACCTAGGTATTTGATTTTTTTTGAGGCTATTGCAAATGGAATTGTTTTCATACATTCTTTTTCAGTTTGCTCATTATTAGTGTATAGAAATGCTAATGATTTTTCTATGTTGATTTTATATCCTGCTACCTTGCTGTAGCTATTGATGATGTCTAGAAGCTTCTGAGTAGAGTTTTTTTGGGTCTTTAAGGTATAGGATCATGACGTCTGCAAATAGGGATATTTTGAAAATTTCTTTACCTATTTGTATTCCTTTTATTCCTTCTTCTTGCCTAATTGCTCTGGCTAGGAATTCCAGTACTATGTTGAATAGGAGTGGAGATAGTGGGCATCCTTGTCTAGTTCCTGATTTTAGAGGGAATGGTTTCAGTTTTTCTCTGTTAAGTATAATGCTGGCTGTAGGTTTGTCATATATAGCTTTTATAATGTTGAGGTACTTTCCTTCTATTCCTAATTTTCTTAGAGCTTTTATCATGAAATGATGTTGGATCTTATCAAAAGCTTTTTCTGCATCTATTGAGATGATCAAGTGGTTTTTCTCTTTGCCTCTGTTAATGTGGTTTATTATGTTGATTGATTTTCGTATGTTGAATCACCCCTGCATTCCTAGGATGAAGCCTACTTGGTCATGGTGAATGATCTTTTCGATGTGTTGTTGAATTCGGTTTGCCATTATTTTGTTGAGGATTTTTGTGTCAATGTTCATTAAGGAGATTGGCCTATAGTTCTCCTTTTTGGAGGTTTTTTTTTTTGCCTGGTTTTGGGATAAGTGTAATACTGGCTTCATAAAATGTGCTAGGCAGTTTTCCTTCCCTTTCTATTTCGTAGAACAGTTTAAGGAGGGTTGGTATCAGTTCTTCTTTAAAGGTCTGATAGAATTCAGCAGAGAATCCATCAGGTCCTGGACTTTTCTTTTTGGGGAGACTCTTGATTGCTGCTTCAATTTCATTTTGTGTTATAGGTCTATTCAGGTGATTAATTTCCTCTTGGTTCAGTTTTGGATGGTCATATGTATCTAGAAATCTGTCTATTTCTTTAAGATTTTCAAATTTATTTGAATATAGGTTCTCGAAGTAGTCTCTGATGATTTCCTGGACTTCCATGGTGTTTGTTCTTATTGCCCTTTTTGCATTCCTGATTCTACTAATTTGGGTTTTTTTCTCTCCTCATTTTAGTCAGGTTTGCCAGGGGTCTATTGATTTTGTTTGTTTTTTCAAAGAACCAACTTTTTGTTTCATTAATTCTTTGTATGGTTTTTTTGGTTTCTATTTCATTGATTTCAGCTCTTATTTTTATTATTTTTCTCCTTCTATTTGTTTTGGGATTTGCTTGTTCTTGTTTTTCTAGGAGTTTGAGATGTATCATTAGGTCATTGATTTGGGATCTTTCAGTCTTTTTAATATATGCACTCACGGCTATAAACTTTCCTCTCAGGACTGACTTTGCTGTGTCCCATAGGTTCCGGTAGGTTGTGTTTTCATTTTCATTGACTTCCAGGAACTTTTTAATTTCCTCTTTTATTTCATCAATGATCCATTCTTCATTGAGTAATGAGTTATTTAGTTTCCAGCTGTTTGCATGTTTTTTGTCTTTACTTTTGTTGTTGAGTTCTACTTTTACTGCATTGTGATCAGATAGTATGCATGGTATAATTTCTATTTTCTTATATTTGCTGAGACTTGCTTTGTGCTCTAGGATATGATCTATTTTGGAGAAGGTTCCATGGGTTGCTGAGAAGAATGTATATTGTGTAGAAGTTGGATGAAATGTTCTGTAGACATCAAGTAGGTCCATTTGATCTATGGTATATTTTAGATCTTGGATTTCTTTATTGATTTTTTGTTTGGATTACCTATCTATTGATGATAATGGGATGTTAAAGTCTCCCACAACCACTGTGTTGGAGTTAATATATGCTTTTAGGTCTTTCAGGGTATGTTTGATGAAATTGGATGTGTTGACATTGGGTGCATATAGGTTGATAATCATTATTTCCTTTTGGTCTATTTCCCCTTTTATTAGCATGGAATGTCCTTCTTTATCTCATTTTATCAATGTAGGTTTGAAGTCTACTTTGTCAGAGAGAAGTATTGCTACTCCTGCCTGTTTTCGGGTTCCTTGGCTTGGTTAATCTTCTTCCAGCCTTTCATCCTTAGCCTATGCTTATTTCTGTCAGTGAGATGGGTCTCCTCTAAGCAACAAATTGTTAGATCTTCCTTTTTAATCCATTTCGTCAAGCTGTGCCTTTTGATGGGTGAATTAAGTCCATTAACATTAAGTGTTAGTACTGATAGGTATGTGGTGATTCCTGTCATTTAGTTGTCTTAGTTGTTTGAAGGTTTGATTGTGTGTACCTAAGTTGAGGTTACTCTCTACTTTCTTGCTTTTTCTTTTCCTGTAGTTTGGTGCTACCTGTCCTTTCATGGTTAAGTTGGGTTTCACTTTCTGTGTGCAGAATCCCTTGAAGAATCTTTTGTAGTGGTGGCTTTGTGGTCACATATTGTTTTAGTTTCTGCTTATCATGGAAGACTTTTATTGATCCATCTATTTTGAATGATAGTTTTCCTTGGTAGAGCATCCTGGGGTTGAAGTTCTTTTCATTCAGTGTCCGGAAGATCTCACCCCACGCTCTTCTTGCTTTTAATGTTTCTGTTGAGAAGTCTGCTGTGATTTTGATGGGTTTACCTTTGTATGTTATTTGTTTTTTCTCTCTTACAGCCTTCAATATTCTTTCCCTAGTTTTGAACTTGTTGTTTTAATGATGATATGCCGTGGTGTAGTTCTATTTTGATCTGGTCTGTTTGGTGTCCTGGAGGCCTCTTGCATCTGTATGGGAATATCTTTCTCTATATTTGGGAAATTTTCTGTTATTATTTTGTTGAATATATTACTCATTCCCTTTGCTTGCACCTCTTCTCCTTCTTCAATGCCCATGATTCTCAAGTTTGGTCTTTTGATGGAGTCGTTGAGTTCTTGCATTTTCTTTTCACAGGTCTTGAGTTGTTTAATTAATAGTTCTTTGGTTTTTCCTTTAATTACCATTTCATCTTCGAGTTCTGAGATTCTGTCTTCTGTTTGTTCTTTTCTGCTGGATTGGCCTTCCGTTTTGTTTTGCAGTTCTGTTTCGTTCTTTTTTCTGATGTTTTCCATATCCTGGGTGGTTTCCTCTTTAATGTTGTCTATTTTTGTCCTGAGTTCATTTATCTCTTTATTAATCGTGTTCTCCATTTCACTTTGGTGTTTATACAGTGCTTCTATGGTTTCCTTTATTTCTTCTTTTGTTTTTTAAAATTCTCTATTTTTGTTGTCTTGGAATTTCTTGAGTGTCTCCTGTACATTTTGGTTGACCATATCCAGTATCATCTCTATAAAATTCTCATTGAGTACCTGTAGTATGTCTTCTTTTAAATTAGTCTTGTGAGCTTCATTGGGTTCTTTGGCATTGTTTATCTTCATTTTGTTGGAGTCTGGATCTGAGTATCTGTTTTCTTCATTTCCCTCTGGTTCCTGTACTAATTTTTTGCTGCAGGGAAACTGGCTTCCCTGTTTTTTCTGTCTTCCCATCATTGCCCTTGGTGTTGTTATTGTCCCTGTACTGTGTGCAATTAAGTATTTTCTGGCTTGTAATAATAGCACTAGTGATATTTAGAATGTAAGGGTGAGAGGGGATGGAAATCAAAGAAGTTAAAAGAAAAGGGAAAAACAAATAATCAAGTAGAAAAAAAAACAAAACAAAGAAACAAACAAAAAAATTTTCAAAGATATAAACAGGGAGAGACAGTGTACTAATCAACCTTAAGCTGAAAAGGCATTAGAGAGACAGAGGATTGAAAATAAAAATAAAAATAATAAAGATAAGAATAAAAATAAAAAATAAGTAAATGAAAAAATAAAAACCTCCAAGTTCAAATGCAATGAAGTTTAAGTCTTAATAATTTTGGTGTTCGTCCCTCAGCCTCCAATCCTGGAGATGGTGCCTCAGATGTTGTTCTGTAGTTGTCTCTTGTCCGCGTCTTCCCAAGCCATCTGGGCATGCGGGTCTGGCGGCCCGGGGGCCCTCCTGGTTTCTCCACTTAATGTGAAGTGGAGATTCTCTGAGCAGGCTGTAGGTGTGGAGGGGTCAAAGTTTTGCCTCTTCTTGGTGGCCTTGCCTGCATGGTGTGTCTCCAGCATCTCTCCAAGATTTCACTATAGGAGGCACACTTTCTACTTCCTCCCTCTAGCCACCATCTTGGAATCTAACTGAAACTCTGATCATGCATTTTCAATTTACGATTTTTCAACTTTATGATGAGTTTATTGGGACCTAAGTCCATCTTAGGAAGCAAAATGGAAGCAAAAGTCTTCCATTTCTAAGCCTGTCCACTAAAATCCCCCCAAGAAATCGACTCTCTTGTTCCATCTGCAATGAGAGCTTCAAGATAACAGAACTTTATGATGTAAGGAGTTCAGATTTCTGAGTTACTATTTAGAAAGGAAGACAAAAAGGGGAAATAGCTGACTTGCACCAGACTGTAACTGAGCAAAAAAATACACTTTTGTGTTGCTATGTATGTCAGTTAATATTCATTAGGCAATTCTGTGGTAATAAACTACCCCCAATGTTTCAATAACTTCTGACAAAAAAGGCTTAAAGTTCATATGACATGTCTACTGCTGTTTGGCTATGCCTGTGCTCCTTATGTTTTCTTGATTTCACAATCCATGATAAAGGACCAGCTCTTCCTTGGGACATGTTGATTTCACGGCACAAGGGAAAAGGGACCAACAACAGAGCTGTGACATGAGGCTTTTAAAGCTTCTGTTCAAATGTGGCATCCATTACATTACTCACATTCCACTGGCCAAACCTGCCATGTAGCCAGATCACAAAATAGAAACTCTGCTTACCCCCTTGTTATGGACTGAACTGTGTTGCTCCAAAATTAATAGGTTCATACACTAACCACCAATGTGACTGTATGTGGTGACAGAGCCTTTAAGGAGGTAATTAAAATTAAATAACATCATAAGGGTTGGGCCTAACCCAATTGGTTTGGTGTCTTCATACGAAGAGGAAAAGATAGCAGGAGTGTCATTGCACAAAGAAAAGGCCATGTAAGGACACAGGGAGATGGGGACCATCTTTAAACAAAGAAGAGAGGCCTCAGGAAAAACTGATTCTGACAGCACCTTGATCTTAGACTTCTAGCTTCCAGAATTGTGAGAAAATAAATGTCTGATGTTTAAGCCACAGACATTATGGCAGCTTTGGCAAACTCATATAACCCCCCTTAGAGAGGCACTGTAGGTTACAAGGAAATGGATGAGAATAAGAGTCTTCTTCCACAGCAGGAGACTAACCTATTGAGGACAATCAAGCCAGCTAGGTAGGGAGATGCTTGGTAAAGCTGCTGATCAGTAATTTTCCTCTGTCTTTTCAAATGCCTCTAGAGACCCAACCAGAATGGTTCAATGGTCTACTTGTCCAAGGCTGCTCTTGGTTCAAGACCTCATAGAAGGAACAGCAGTCATCCCCACTGGAAAGAAAGGGGTGTCATAGTTACAATGCTTTGTCTATGGACTTAGATTTCAACACTTACTACACTGTGGCCTTGGCAATTTTCATTAACTTTTTGAATTTTAATTTTTAATTTATTTGCCCAATAAGAATACTGTGAACTGTTTCCCAAGGTTGCTGTGAGAAGCAAATGAGAGACTATCTCAGTGCACAGGAGGTTCTCATTTGATGTTATTTTGTTTTCTTCTTGGTTCTCCTTTGGAACTGAAGAGCTTAATGCTGAGGGACTGTATCAAGAGAGACATTCTCCTTGGCTCCAAAAATCATTACTTCAAATCAGGGACATCTTATAGGACTAATTACCATACAGAAGATGTTGTGATTAATAGTTTGTGAACTGAAGAGAATAGAGATGGAAAAGGAAGAATGGAGACTGTTAGGGCCAACCTACAGGCAAGAAGATTCACTGGGTTTCTGTAATAGGGCCACTGTGCAGCTGACTGGAATTTACTTGTTATAACAATACTGGCATTTAAATAAAGATGTAAGTGTTAATCATCAATTGTGCCCAAAGCCCACAATTCTTGCAGTATAGAATCTTGATGGCCCAGAATAAAAATTCTCTGTTTTCACTAGAAACAAAACATGGTGGGGAGAGGGGGTATTGGAAATGATTGCAGGAATTTAGATAGTAGGAGGGAGGAGAGTTTGGTGTGCCTGCCTAAGGTTTCATAGAAGGATGCCAGCTGTGTTGTTTTTAATTTGGGAATTATGGGGCTAAAATGAGATTTACTCACTAACACATATCCATTCCCATATTCTTCCTTGCCATGTTGTCCTTCAGTAATTCATTACTAATTCTGGAATAGTTTAAGCAGATAGCACTCAGTGCTGTCACAGACCCTGAGCTCTTTGCCATATGTAAATTGACAGTCTCAGAACAGGAACAAGGAGGGGAGGCACAGAGTTTTTGGAGATGTCTACTCTATTTAGGCTTTACATCCTAGAGAACTGAGAAGAATGAAGGAGCTTTAATTAATAGCCTTTAACCTGAAATGGAAACTTGTTTTCATAGTGTAACTCTTTGTTTGGAGGAAGTTTTTTCCCAAACACCCATCCTGAAGTAGGCAAGAATTGTCATTGGGCTACTCCAATGATAACCACCAAGCATGATTTCTTGGTATTCCCTGTTGTCCCCAGAAGTACCATGAAATATTCCAACCACACTAATCCTCCCACAACCACATTCATGATTCCTTTGCACAGCTTCCTAATCCCATGGGTCCTGTCCTCCCCACCATCCAATCTGCAGTTTATTGGATACTTAAGGGCTCGCCAATGATTCATAACAGGTACTTTGCCTGTCATTTGCTCCTTAGATTTTGGCACATATCCAAAGCTTTTGCCTAGAACAGTAGTTCTTAACTGAGGCCAAGTTTGCTTCCTAGGGGATATAAGGCAAATATCCAGGAGGTATTTTTCATTGTCACATGGGGGAGAAGATGCCGGTAGGCATCTCGTGTGTACAAGCCAGGGATGCTGCTAAGTACCTTCGCATGTACAGAATAATTCAAAATGTCAACAATGCCTACATTGAGAACCCTTGAAGCCAGCTTAGATGATGATGGATAATGGCAAGTCCATGGCCAGTAGCAGAGAAGTTGTTTCCTATCAAATTGACTTGGTTAGAAAAGAATGGGAGACAGAGAACCAAAGAAAGATCACTAGGAAAGAAATCACAGGACAGACACCCATCATCACTATGTGGATGGGGAGGGGGAGACCAGTTTAAGTGACTGGCATTGCCATCTCATTCTAGAAATGTCTTGCCTCTTGGCTTCCATCTGTTTCAGCCTCATTCACTCATGACGGTCACTATGTTTCTTCCAAATACTCTGCCTTCATTCCTGACTAAAAAATGCAGGGTCTGTGGTCAACCCTATTTAAAAATTACCTGTGTATGCTCTGTCCCCATGGCCTTTCCTCCCCATAGTGTTAGTTTGCATGTATATGTGAGTGACAAGGGCATACAAATCTATAACTTCCACCACCTTTTCACCCCTAAGATCCAAATGCACATTTACCTCAGCTGCATTCCTTTCTGTATTTCAGAGGTATACTGAATCAGTCCAAGCTACACTTTTCACCTCTCAGATGTATCTAATTCCCAAATGATAACCCCAGTTTTACAAGTGACCTTAAAGAAAGATTTTATAAAACACTAAGAGGTGCTTATTGAGACACAAACAGTGGACACACACCATCCTTTTTTCATTGGTATCTTTGGCTGAAGCAAGAGAACAGCTACCTAAAGGGGAGGCAAAACAAGGAGGCAGGTGTTAGGGGAAGGGGCCCCGGGCTTAGTCCAAGGCTCAGCAATACCAGGGCTCAGAGCCAACTTTTATGATGGGTTCACCTTTGTGTCATTTGTGACAACATGGCAGCCACATTTTGAATTGATACACTTTCACAGAACAAGGTCTAAGAGCAGGAGGGGTGAGAAGCTTCCTAGCCACGTTCTCCCGTCAGGCAAGAACGTCTTAGCCGAGCTCCAGTCCCTTAGTTCCTCGGTTCATATTATCCAAGACAGAACCACATGCCCATTCTTAGCTGCAGGGGAGTCTAAGAATTCAGGGAGCTGGCATTTTAGTGGCAGAGGGGCTCTCCTGACAAGAGAGAGGGTGTGAGAAGGTCTGCAAGAAGGGCCATGACAGTGTCTCCATGGTCTAGATCCCCCGGGAGAATTAGATTAGCATAAGGCAGCACTAGTGGCTGGTAGCTGGTGGCTGCTCCCATCTTGAGCTACGATGCAAGACATGAAGCAAGAAGCTAGGAGCACTGTCTATAATGGTCAAGGAGTCTATTTCCAGAAGTCTCCACCCAAGTCAGAAGCCCAAGGAGCTGACTGAAAATCCCCTCTGTTGTCTCTCCATGTATAATTCATCCCCTCAAGTCCTATCAACACTCCTCTCCCTTCTATCTCTCAGTCTTAGTTCAAGATCTCAGACAGGTCAGCATTTCCTCATCTCTTTTTCTCCCTGCCTGATTGCTGGACCTCCACAATAATCCGTTTTCCACAATACCACCCTGGTTCTTTTTCCAAAATGTAGATACTGTCATATCAGATATCTTCACTGGCTCATAATTATTATTTTTTAAAAATAAAATAAAAATATGTCATCTGTAGGTTGGCTTGCAAGGTACAACATGATTTTTCTTCACCTTTCTTTTCTAACCTCACCTTTCACCATTCCCCTTACCATAGACAAGCTGGGTGATTTAACATTACCCAGGTGTACCATGCAATTTCATGTAACTATATTTTTTGCATAGGCTATTCCATATGTCCAGAATACCCTTCCTTCACACCCATACCCCTTCTTTAGTTATTGATTCATCACTCTATGTCCAACTTAAATGTCACCATTTCAATGAAGCTTGCTTAGCCTCATTGGATCAGAGTTAAATTTCTGCCTTTTGTGGGTATCCAGAAAGTTCTGTTGAACCTCTATTTAGGACCGACTTCATCATACCATTCTATACTTCCTATGGGTCAGGCACATTTAAAAGTACCTTATATGAATAAACTTACTTAATCCTCCCAGCAACTCTCTTGAAAGTATCATAACCATTTCACAGATGGGGGAAAACTGAGGCCCCAGTAATTTTAAGGAGTTCTTCTGAGTTCACACAACTGATAAGTAGTACAGCTGAGTTTCAAACCTAGTCTACCCCAACATGTCCGATGGAACTTTCTGTGATGATGAACATACTCTTTATCTTTCCTCCCAGTATGGTAGCCAACAGCCACGTGTGGCTACTGTAAGGTGGCCAGTGTGACTAAGGAACTGGATTTAAAATCCGAATTAATTTCATTCTAATTTAATCCCCCATATGTGGCTAGTGACTACCATATTCAATAGCATTATCCTGTGCCATATGCCTCTCTGCAAGAAGGCAGGGACCTCCTTGTTCATCAGACATCCCCAGAACCCAGCTTAGATGTTTGTTAGATTGAAATAGCCAGGCTTATTTCCTTTTCTGCCACGAAAAATATAGGGCAGCTTTTCTACCACTTCAACTGAGGGACGAGATTATTTTGCTGAGTCTCCACTTTGTGGCATGTGCTGAGCAATCCTTATTACTAGAAACTTTGGTTAACCACTCTAACTGAAAATGCTTCTCAAAAAAATGTTTGATGGTTTTGATACTAAAATGCTTATAACATGACCTTGTGCAGCTTAGAGGTGAATCTGTCGTCTATGTTTAGAAATACAATTTCACCTATTAACGATTCTTATTTATATTTACAAGGTCAACATCCAGTAACATTTGGAAGGTCAGCATGTGGTGCCAAGGAATAGGAAATAAAAGTCAATTCCAGTAAAGACGCACTTCCTCAAAGTTCTTCATTTAGTGTTGCTAGAAAGTTCTTTTTCTTTTATCTCTAAAAAGTATATATCCCATGGAGATTTATCCTTAGAAACTTTTGCAGATCTTTATAACAAGAAGTTAAATTAATTTGAATTTCTGAACACTATTCAAAACCCAATGTGAAAATGTCTAAGTCACAAAGGCAGCATATGTTGTGTCTACATCATGTTATTTAACGTATACATGAAAAAAACGTTGCTTTTCCTCTCCACCCGGCATAGTACACAGAGAATAGTAATATCTGTAGAAATGATTTTCCTCATATTTTTAGCCACAGCTGCTACAGTTTAAAGAATACACAGAGTTGTTTATTTGTTTCGAGTTTGTTTTCTTTCCCAGGGGGAGAAGAGAGCCTGGCAACAAAATAGCATGTTAAAAGCTATAAAGAATTATCAAATAATTCAAGGGATTATAGTTTGCAAGCTAAACAATGCAAGTCAGCAACAGAATACCAACTGATTTTAGTGGCTCTTGGATGTGTTTCTTTGGCCTGCACAGTGTTTTTTAAAATATGTGTTTGAGTGTCTTTCCTACAGAATTTGCATGCCCAGACTTGTCTAGTTACCTCCTCTCATGTTGTTTTTACATCTGCTCCATACCCCTTCTTACATTCCTGGCCTAGCCCTATGTAGGTATCTGAGTTTTCACCCCCTAGTTAGGGTGTTCCATTAGAGGAACTCCAAGCACTCTAATGGTTCTCCATTCTTACTAAGCATTCAAACAACATCATGATTAAAGGACACGGTGCAAGCACCAATCAGATGTAACATACTATGCACTGTCCATGTTCAATCTCTTCATTATTTAAACAAGAAGGACCAATTCATGTTCTGCAATTAACTCACCCAAGAGATATTTGTAGAATACAGAATGTTTTATGTCACTTTAGACCATGTATGTGAATTCAAGGTCAACTAGAATTATAGGACATATTGGCAAGTCTCACTGTCTAATATTCAAATGACTACAATCACCAAATCTAAAAGTACCATCATTCTTTTTCCTCCATTTCTGTTTTTTTCAGAGTTTCCTGGGTGTGCCATTGAAATAGGAGCCATGTCCTGAAGTTGAACTCCTTCTTGTACTCACTCTACCATCTTTACCCTTTGCCCTCCTTTCCCCATTTGATTTAGTAGCTTTTGGAAATTTTTTTTTCCGGTGTTGGAGATGGAATACAGGACCTCATGAAATGAAATGCTAGGCAAGCATTCCACCACTGAACTTTGACCACTGAGCAACAGCCCCTACCCAGCTTCAGGGAAATCCTTGATCTTCATACTAAAACAAAATCAGATTTTATCTATAGATATTGTATTTTTCCTTATTTGCCAAAGGGACAACAATGACATTTAAATTTTTAATTCTGGAAAGGAAACAGAACAATACTTCCAATATCAACTAGTTTTCCTATAGGCTCCAGGTATTTGGAAGAGATATGAAGATAGAGTCTGTGGAGGCACAAGGAAGGCCAGATATCGTGTGGTCGGTCACTCAGCAACAACATTGAGAACAGAACCAGCTAGACCAGAGATTCACAGCCCTTACTGTCCATCAGAGTTGCCATGACTCTGAGGGGACAAGGCATCACATTTAAACATCGGCGCCTAGGCCCTGTCCCAGAGAACTTGAGGTGATGGATCAAGTGTTAATAACTGATTCAATGTGTAGCCAGCATGAAGACTCCCAGGTCCCAGGCCAGCCCTTCTCTAATACTGTCCTCAGATAGCTTCAGTATCGCAAGTGCAAGATACACCTGGGCAACTCGGAACTGTTGATCACACTTACGAAAACACAGTAAAATTAAGCTCTTGGGAATTGGGGGCCAGGAATGTGCATATTACCCAGTTCTCACTGAATGCTGTGACCCACACTCTAGATAAAGTGGAAAACTCTAAGGAAGACTGGCTTTGAAGGCAGCTACAGGGATGAATCTCAACCAGGCCACTTAGAATACTTGGGCTCCCTTTAAAACTCAGTTTCTTAATCTCCTTTAGCCTTATTTTCTTAATCTCTAAAATGGGAGGTAATGGTAGTGACCTCAGCATTAAGTGAAGCACAGAGAAGTAATAAGACTATAGCACCCAACCCCATGCTCTGGCAAAGAATTGTTGATCCACAAATTCCCTTTCCCATTTTTGTATTATCTGGAAAAAGCCTGTTTGTAATCTCATTTATTCTTCTATAAATATCAGAAGATAAGCAATTTGTTTTCATGTCCTATACTTGTGGTTAGACAACAGAGTGCTTCCACATATTTAAAAAAATTGCAAGTATTGATGGAGCTTTTAAAAATTGTCTGTTTGACAAAAATGCAATCCAAAGGCAAAGCTCTAAATCTTGTTTTGTCACCAGGCACACAGGGAATTTTCTTTTCCTCCACAGGTTGAAATAAGTTCAGTGACTTGTCAGGCCAGCAGACTCATCTGTCAATTGGCATTTTTGTCCTTGGAGGAATTTGAGCCTTATGTTTCTTTTATGTGTTATTATTCCAACAAACCATTTGCCATCAAACTTATAAAAGCAGTAGTAAGCTAAAACTGTCTGTTCAGTGTGTCAATCACTTAGATGGAAGGCAGGAAGGAAAATATATTTCCAGTAAATGATCTCTATTTTGATCTCTAAGAGGAGAATAAAATTCGTCCTGTGTGAAGCATAAGTTTCTGTTTCCAAGGGTAACGTTCCAAGGCTGAGCTACATATAAAGATGTGAAGCCAATGTGATTACACTAAAACTTTCAAACTAAGAGGCAAAAAAAATAAATAAATAAAATAAGTCAGGATCCTGGGAGTGCATTACAGAAGCTCACTTCCCCTCTAGCTGGCAAGTGCAATTGAAAGGACCGAAAGAGCCTGTTCTTCCTCCTCTCTGGAGGAGTAGGTGCCACAGTGGAAGTAGCTTGTGAAACCCTTCTTCTCTCTCTGTCCCTAATCTCCTCATGAGAAACAACTATTCAGTTAAACTCACAAATAGAGCCAGGACAATACCTCCTTGTGGCAACCAAAGTCTCCTGAGGGATGATCGATAGGTCAAGCCTGCCCACCTTCCATTCTCTGTCCCAACCTAGCTATAACACCACCTTGGCTCACTTCAGTTATTTCCTCTGATCACCTAAATATCTTCTGGCTCAATGGCACTCACTTACAGAGCAGGGTACTAAAGACCCCTGCTCTCCTTCTTATCATTGTCACTAAATAGCTCTCATATTCAAAAGGATGTGTCCCATGTGCCCACAAAATTATTTGCCAGATGTAGTCCATCCCAGGTATCTTCCTTGGCTTCTTTGCTTGCTCTTGCTAACTTGGTCTCCATCCCCTGCTCACTCTGTCTCTGAGAGAAGCCTCCATGTTGCCAGTACCTAGCAGGTCCCTCCAAAGTCATGCTTCTCCAATTGTACTAGGGGGTTCCCAAAGTTCTTGTGTGATTCTGTTAACTTTGACCTCTGTATTATTTTCACTGTATTGAGTTAAAAACTGGACAAAATGATCATTTTAACATTTTTTCATCTGTCTTTTGACCTGCCACTTTCACTGAGCACAATACCTTATCACCTCTCTCAGTTACCAAATAGAGGAACAGAGATAAATCCAGTACTGAAATTGGGGAAGGACAAAACAGGATTACTGTCTACATCAGGGTTTATAAACTATGACCCACAGGCCAAATCAGGCTTTCCACCTGGTTTTGTAAATAAAGTTTTATTGGAACACAGCCATGTTTGTTTGCTCACAAACCATCCACAGGTACTTTTGCACCCCAATAGCAGAGTTAACTAGGTGGACTAGAGACTGCAAAGCCTACTTCATTCATTATCTGTTCCTTTATAGAAAATTCTTTCTGACCTCTGGACAAGACTAACACCAATAAGCCAAAAATAGGCTGAGATAATACTTAAGCAGAATAGATAGCCTCTCTACAGGGATTCTTGGCAAAGAAGAAATAAGATCAATTATACACAAAATTTTCTAGAAAGTAGAAGGTGTGTGAATATGTCCAACTTGTTTTATGAGGTTAGCATTACTCTGATACTAAAATAAGACAAAGCTATTACAAGAAAAGAACACCAGAAACTAATATCACTTATGAATGCATACAGGAAAATCCTTAATAAAATAGTAGCAAATCCAATATATAAAAGGATGCATCATAATCAAGTAAGGCTTATTCTAGCAATGCAATATTTAACATCCAAAAATATCAATCAATGCAAAAGAAACACTTTGAGTGACAGCAGAGTTAGTCAGGAACCTCTTCACAACACAGTTATAAAACTGGACAAAATTGCCAACAACCACCATTTCAAGGCTCCCAAAATACACCATAGACAGACAACAAACTGTGATAAAGAACAGTGAACTTTGAGTAAAACAGTGGCATTTGTGACATTATTACCCAGCTTAATCAGCAAAGTAGTGCTACTTTGTGTTGTCCGGTGGCTGGCAGTGTAAAACAAGATTCACCACTAGATGGGGCTATCTTTACTGGAAGTGAGGGTAAAAAGCACCAGTGGGGTTCCAGTAAAGAGAGCAAGTTTGATGGAAAATAAAAGGGGACTGTCCATAGCTCTATATTCCCACTGGGAGTTAGATGTAGACCAGCTGGAAAGTCAGAAACTTAACAGGGAGATCCTGGAAATTAGTGAGCCAGAGAAGGGCTAGAAAGGCTTTAAGCACATCCCTAACTAATTAGGAGCCTGTGAAAAGGCACAGGGCAGACCTGAGTGGGTTCAAACTCTCCATAAAGCCTTAGATAACTGGGAATTTGCATGCATATGCAAGGAAAATCCCAGAGGGTTGAAAAAATTAGAGACTGAAACTAATCAAACTTTGAAAAGCAGAGTCTTTACTGGCACAAGTTGTTCTAGCACAATTTCTGTCCAACATTGGCTGACAACTACACTATAGAGACAAAAAGGTAACCCATAGGAAGTGAAGTTAACAACAACAACAAAAAAGCAAGAAAAAAAAAAACCAGCAGAAATATCATTGTCACAAACCTGGGGATTGAGAGAGGGATGCAAATGATTGCACAGATTAAGGCAAAGGAAGTTACTAAACAAAATTGAAGTAGAAAAATCAACAAAAACAACCTAAAGGGAAAAATGTGAGAAGCCACAGTTTCTATAGTATTGCAATGAACCAAATACTTGTATCCTCCCCAACTTCATAAATTAAAATCCTAACCCCCAATATGATGGCATCAGGAGATGGGCCATCTGGAAGGTAATTAGGTCATGGGAGTGCTAATCGCATAAATGGAACTAGTGGCCTTATAAAATAGACCCCAAAGAGCTCTCTTACTCTTTTCTATCTTGTAAGGATATGAGAAGGTGGCAGTCTATAACCCAGAAGACAACCCTCACAGAACCCACATATGTTAGCACTCTCATCTTCAACTTCCAGCCTCCAGAATTGTGAGAAACAAATTTCTGTTGTTTATAAGATGTTCAGTCTATCATACTTTGCTATAGTACCCCAAACTGGCTTAGACAATTAATGAAAGCATCCAGTGTTCAATCTAGTTTTAAACAACCAAAATATGAGACACACAAAGAAGCAGGAAAACATAACCCATACTTAGAAATTAAAAAGGAGTAAAAAATAAGTAAAAAATGGACTCTGAATGGATTCAGCAGAAAAAGACTTCAAAGCAGTTATTATAAATATGCTCAATTAAGGGAAACTGTACTTCTTTAAGAGGTGAAGAAAAAATATGATGACAATGATTCAAGAAATTGGGAATATGCATGCAACAATAGAAAGTATATTAAAATGATCAAATGAAAATTGTGGAGTTGAAAAATACAATAACTGAAATAATAAATTCATTAGATGGGTTTGGCAGTAGAATTGAAATGGCAGAAGAATCAGTAAACTTGAAACAAAATCACTGAATTACCCAATTTGAATATTATAGAAAGAAAAAACTGAAGCTGGATGCTGGTGGCTAATGCCTATAATACTAGCTGCTTGGGAGGCTGAGGTTGGGAGGATCATGGGTCAAGGCCAGCCTGGGGAAATAGTTCATGAAACTTTATCTCCAAAATAACCACAGGAAAATGGACTGTGTGGCTCAAGTAGTACAGCATCTGCTTTGCAAGCTCAAAGCCCTGAGTTCCAACACCAGTCCCACGAAAAAAAAAAAAAAACTGAAGAAAAATTAATAGATACTTGTAAACAATATCAAGTGTACCAACCTACACATACAGGGAGTGCTAAAAGGAGAGGATGGATGGAGAGGAAAAATATTTGAAGAAATAATTGCTGAAACCTTCCCAAATTTGATAATACACATTCTATAGACCAAGGAAGCACCTAGAAACACCATGGTCAAGCTACTGAAAGCCAGAGAGAAAGAAAAAGCTTGAAAGGAGCAGAAGGAAAACCAACTCATTATATACCGTGGAAAAAACCAATAGAAAAAAAGCTTATTTCTTATCTAAGACAAGGGAGCCCATAAGGCAGTGAAATATATTTAAAGTGAAGGGTACAACCTGTTGACCAATAATTCTATATCCAGCAAATATACTTTAGAAATTAAATGGAACTAAAGGCATTGATTTTTCATTCAAGAAAAGGCAAGACTATATGCATAGAACACAGGTCATTTTTCCAGAATCAGAGGTCTTTATAAAGTGATATAAACATTCCTTATCTTGATTTTAGTGACTGTTACACAACTGTACCTAAATTTTACATTACAGATTGATGAATTCGATTGTTTATAAATCATATCTCAATAAAACTTATTTAAAAAAATTAATCCTTAAGAGCGCTTCTGTTCAGTTTTCTCTTCATCTCACAAAATGGAGTCCACAAAAGTTTTAGTTTATACCTCCATTATTGTACTTGTATCATTATTATCAAATTCATCCACTTAAAGCTAATCTCTCCCACTTGTTTACAAGACCCTCTGGTGTTACAATCATATACTATCCATCTTAATATCCCCAATATGTAGCAAAGTATCTGATAGAAGTTGGCATTTAAATATAAGTGTTTAAGTGTAGAGTTGAAATTTGGGCTAATTCAGGGCTCCTTCTGGAGGGCGCCCCATGTGTCTATAAAGTAGAAAAAGGGAATGATTTGCCTGGAGAATATGACAGGAGCAGAATCAATGAGGAAGGTTTCTTGCTGAGGAACAGAATTACTAACAATGCTTAAAAAATAAATATATTTTATTTTCTCAAAATAATACAAGGAAGAGAAGTCCTGGTTTGATGTCTTAGATCAACATCGCCAAGGTTCTAAGCTCATTTTTATCTTTTTACATTGTCGTCCTCAGCATTTTGCCTTAGGTTTATAATTTCATGGTTGTAAGGTAGCTGTTGCAGATTTAGGCATCACATCTTATAATCACATCCAAGGTGGGAAGAAGGGGGAAAGAGTGTATAGAGCAGCATCCTTCCAAAGTCTCTCTTTTGTCAGGCAATAAAATATTTCCTGGATATCCCTTAGCAACCTTTCCCTTATGTCTCATTGGCCAAGGATCTCATGGTCACCTAGTTTGCAAATGAAGTATTTGTCCAAGAGAAATGTACTTACCATGCACCAATTAAAACCACTAGTTTAGAGCACTGATTTAGACACATTCCCTGGGGAATTACTACCTATATAGAATTGAGTCCCTGGTGGCAAGGATGAAGAGGAAATTCTATTATGGATATAACCAACTGGGTCTACCACAAAAACAGAGAAAAAAAAAACAAAAACAAAAAACCCACAGTCTTGCTATTTGAGGAGCAGCTCTATTTTCACCAAAAATAGATTTCTTTTCTACATGCCAGTAATACCACTGTATCATTAAAAATAGGCATCTTATAAAATCTCAAGGGCTATAGGTAGCAGGTCAAGATTTCAGAGTTCTGACATTAAAGTGAAAACAGAAATCGAATGATCAATAAAGATTGTCCTAGGATGGTCACTGTGGACATTCCTAAAAGGTAGCTGATGAGTACTGACCTCCTCTAGATCTTGGAAGTCAAGGTTGATGCAGAGTCAACTCCAGCTTGCTTCCTGAGTAGGGCGAGAGCAAGGAGTGAGACAGGAAACCCGATATTTGTTTCAGTTAATTGTGTAAAACCACTTGACTCCATGTTGGTAGGACAAAATGGAATGCCAAATCTAAGACCCAAATTAAGCTTCTGCCTTCCTTTGAAGCCAACATTTAAAGTATGCCTTGCCCTTCAACCAGGAAGGTCAAGGCACAATGAAAAAGATGCAGCCTTAAGCCTAGTGGCAAAGTCTCTCAAATGTGTAAGGCAGCATTTTCTGAGGTCCGCCTTTCATGAGGGAAGGCTCTGTCTTGCTTGTTCTTGATATAGACACTGGGAAAAATAAAAACAGAAGTGCTTTAAACCAGATGGTAACCATTTGCATTTGCCTATGTGAAAGCAAAACTAGATAAATGTGAACACTTCAAAATAAAATGGCAATGCTTCCACAATATCTTCATATTTCACATAATATTCTCACAATTAGATGTAAGACTGCAAGGCATGTTAAAACTCAAATAGCACAGGATTTAAAAAAAAGTTATAAAAAATAAGAAGGCAACTTTCCTAGCTAACGGGTTACAAAAAGATGTAACTAGGGAGTTTTGATGAGAGAATATAGAATCTAAATTTCCAACTATGATTCAAGTATTGGGTTTCTGATAAACTTTAATGACTTTTAAAATTTGTAATTTAAAAATGTCTTGACTTCAAATAAGAAAGCATGGAATTTAAAAGATGAAACTTGAATGAAATAGAATTGTGATTCAGGTTCAAATTGGAGAAGAGGAAGTAGAACTCTAAAGAACCAAGAATGGGTTTCCATGTAGTTTATTAATCAGCCTCATTATTCAATAGCTGCCCTGAATATTTTGATGATCTGGCTCAAGGAACTTAGATTGTATGTAAATGTGGATTGCTTTCATTTGCTTTTAATCCAAAGTTTGATTCAATTTGTTCTTTAATAAAAGTATATTAGCATAAATATCAAAATTGAAAATATTATAATTTAGAAAACCATAGCAATACATTCCATTTTGGGGTTGAAGTCAATACTGACACATAGCACATACCATTTCTATTTCCCAGCATTTTTTCACTTACTAGAAAGATAAGGAAAATGTTCAGTGGTAGATTAGATTAGTAATCTCACTTGAAGACTGAGAACAAAATGGAGAATGGCAGCTACCTTCTGCTCAATGAGACTTTATTCTACCAAAATCTGCCTTCCTCACTTCTCTACTATAGACCTCCAGAATAACCAGCCTATGGGCTACCTTCTTTGAGTTATTCTAGGCAAAAGCCTTTGACTTATCCTTGAACCATGTCATGTATTTATCCATTAGCAAATCCTGTTAGCCCTCTATTTAAGACATGTCCAGAACCTACCAGCCTCCCACAAATCCCACAGCCAGCCCAGTGGTCCCAACCTGCACTGTCACTCTCCTGGATTACTGCAGTAAGTCCCCATCAGACTCCTGGCCCTCACCCTTGCTCTTTGCTTTGTCATTCATTTTTTTTCTAAGTATTTCACCTCATATTAGATAGGAGGGAGCAGAGATGCCCCTGCTATTTCTGGTCTAATTCCAGTCTAAGTGATGAAGTCCATGCCAAGTGAACGGTCACAGAACAGGTTCGTAAAGTGAAAGTGAGATAACAAATCTCACTGGAAGTCAACTGTTAGAGACTGAGTAAGCCCCTCCCTCAAGTTCATATGTTAAAGGCCTAACCCTTAAGTACTTTATGAGGTACTTAGGTTTAGATGAGATCACAAGGCTGGAGTCCTCATGATGAGATTAGTCATTATAAGAAAAGGGACCAGAGCCATGTAAATACACAGTGAGAAGGCAGCTGTATGTAAGCAAGGAAGGGGGCCATCACCCAAAACCCAATATGCTGGCACCTTGATCTTGGACTTCCAGCCTCTAGAACTGTGAGAAACAAATGTCTGTTGTGTAAGCCATTCAGTCTATGGTATTCTGTTATAGCAGCCTGAGCTGAATAAAATAGCAATTTAATATCTGGCAAATTATATCTTTCACACAGAATTGCTTATAATTGGATGAAAAAGCTAAAGAGGAACAAAGGAGGAAGCTCCTGACAGGCCTAAAAGAAACTACAGAAAATTGTTCAGAAGCCTGGACCCCTGAATCACTAATACAGTATTTTTTCAAAGACCATACATTTGGATAATTTGTTAATACCCCATACTTTTGTATTATTGTGGGGTTGTGATAATATCAGAAAATGGCTGAGGGAAATCTAATATTGTATTGATAGTGAATAACAAATCTGGTGAAAAGAAGAAATACCATCCCATTGGAATCATGCTTTCTGTTGTTGGCATAAAATGACCCCATATCCAGTCATCAAAATTCTTCTGCATAATTGTCAAATTAAGTGAATGTGTACTTGTATTCAAAACTCTTTATAAAAATGAAAGTATTACTGGGTAGCCCATTGACCACAGCTAAATAATCAAATTATTGTATTATATCATATATCATTTAAGTCTTAGTCTTTGTCATGAGAAGAAAGAGAAAGATGACAATGGGATGAGAATAAGAAGCAAAAACAAATAAAAGAGGAAGCTGGTAGTACAAAGTGTCAGCTACAAAGAAAGACGTCACTCCTGAGTCACAGCAAGCAAAAATAAGATTAGGATTGATGCCAGGTTTTAGCCTACAATAAACTCTTCCGCCACATTATTCTGTAATAACAAATGATTTTGCAACATTCTTCTTGCTACAGTCACCAGTCACTTCCAGAAAGAGAGCAAACATAGTCTCAATCAGCCAGGTGCATTTTAGGTAAGAAAAATTAGGATGTCACAGAGAAGAATGGAAAACATATTGCCATTACCTGCTCGCATCACACAAAATGCCCTGCAAATGTACACTTCACATTTCCTGTATTCCTCAATACCTTTTCAAATTTGCTTTGATGGAAAGCCATTTTATAGTTTTTAGGAAGCTATTGTACAAACATAACGTCCGGCTTTGAGGAAGCTGGCTTCTCTGCAGAATGGAAGGTTTGTGAACAGCCTTTAAACTTGGCATGGACACCCACAGCCATCTTCCCATGCCAAAGGCAAGTCTAGCTTTCCATTTAACTCAGGTCCCAAACCTTGGAGACATCCTTCACTCTGTCCCTTTCACAGCCCATACCCAAGGAATCAAGAAATCCTGCTGGCTTCACTTTCCAAACACTTCCAGGATCTGACTTCTTTTCCCAACCTCCACAGCTTCACCAGCTCTGACTCCCCCAGTTTCTCACCTGATTTGTCATTTTTAATGACAAATCATAAGTGTGTACATTTACAAAGTACAATGTGATGTTTTGATACCCATATGCAATGTGGAAGATTAAATCAAGCTACTTAGCATATCCATCACCTTCCTTACCTATTATTTCTTATGGTCTCACCTGGATTAATGGTGGAGCAGCCTAGAGGCTCCTCCCAGGTGATGCTGCTGGTCTCAGGATTGTACTTGAGTGACAGGGCTCTAGAGTATGTTTCCAAGTGACGGATATCTGAGAAGGGTGTTCTCGGCTGTGAACAATAGGATATGGAGTGATCTACAAGCAGCATGTGAGAGATGACATTGGGGACAGAGGAAGTGGGTACAGCAACCTTGCCATGTGTTCCCTTTCTCTATACCCACATGGAGGTCTATTTTCAATACTGCAGCCAGGTCGTACCACACTGCCCAAAACCCTCCATCCAGAGAGAGATCCAAAGTGATTGTTGTAGATCATTCTGTGCCCAGCCACCTCTCTCATTGCCCCCACTATCAAAAGCACACCACTGGGTCACAAGGACCTCTTCTATTTTGTTTGTACCTTGGATGGCTCCTGCCTAAGGCTTTCTCACTGATCATCCTTTGCCTAGAATGCTTTGTCCCCAGCTATCTACACTAAATCCTTCACTTCTTTTTGGACTTGATGTAAATATCTGTTCAGGAAGACTCACCCTCAGCATTCAACTCCATGAGCCTCAACTGTTCTACACACCCTGCTACCACTTCAATCCTTTCTCAGCTCTGGCTTGCCCATGGTGTTTATGTGGAATGTATGCTCTACACGGCGTATTCACTTAGTTATTATGCTAATTAGCTACCACCTGTCTTTTGCACTAGAATGTAAGCATCATGATTACAGGGGTCTTTGTGGGCTTTATTCCTTGATGTGTACCCATCGTGTATAATGAATGTATACTAAATAAATGAATGAAATGAGTTTTTGTTGATTTTATCACCTATATTCATAATCATAAACCTTTTTATCAGGAGAAGAAACATTTAACTGAATTTACCATTTGTTTTATTTAAAGTTTGTGTCCTGGAAATATTTATATATACACAATAATAGAGAATAGTGCAATGAGGACCACATCTCAACGTCCACGTTCAACAATCACTAACATGGTCTCTCCTGTTTTAGCTGTATCCCCCACCCATTTTCCCCAGAAGATTATTTTGAAGCTGGTTCTAGGATTCATATCATTTATTTATAAATCAGTATTACAGCTAAAAGATAAGGACCATTATCACCCCTAACAAAGTTAGACAACCTTATGACAGGCACAGGTGGCTCATCCTGTAACCCTAGCTACTTGGGAGGCAGAGATCAGGAGAATCATGATTCAAAGCTAGTCAAGGCAAATAGCTTGTAAGACCCTATCTCAAAAGTACTCATCACAAAAAGGGCTGGTAGAGTGGCTCCAGTGGTAGAGCACCTGCCTGGCAAGCATCAGGCCCTGAATTCAAACCCCGGTACCATCAAAAAGAAAAAATTAGACAACCCCACAATCACAACTAACCCGAGTCCCAGTCAAACACTGATTTCTGTCACTCTAGATTCAGTTTTGCCTGTCTTAGAATCTCATATAAATAGAATCAGATCATATATACTCTTTTGTGCCTGGTTTCCTTTGCTCAGCATGTTTTTGCACTTCATCCATGTTTCATACCAGATTCTACAATGGAAAACTAGAACAGTAATTATCAAAGTTTTCCAGGAAAGCAGAGTAAAGCAATGGGAAGTAATTTACACTCAGAGTCATTCAGATACTGAATTAAGCAGCTTCCAAACCTCCATTTAGACCATGTTAAGCCCTCACTACTCAAAGTGTGGTCCATCCTGGGATAGCAGCATTTGTATCTCCAGGGAAACTGCTAGAAATGCAGAATCCCAGGCCCCATGCTAGACCTGCTGAATCAGCATCTGTAGTTTAACAAGATGCCAGGTGATTCGCTGGCACCTTTTATTTTGAGAAACAGCACTCTAAGTACTCTTCAGGGCAATAGTTCACAGCCCAAGTCACATGCTACCTACTGACTGTTGTGTCAGGACCCAGTCCCAAGCATATTTCAAGCTGTCGGTCACTTGACAGAAACTAAGCAAGGATCCCTAATACCACCTTGGTGTCCTAGTCCATTCAGGCTGCTATAAGAAGGTAGCACACACTGGGTGGTTTAAACACAACAGAAATTTATTTTTCACAGTTCTGAAGTCTTGGGAAATCCAAGATCAAGGAGAAGGTCCACTTTCTGCTTCATGGACTGTGCCTTTCAGCTATGTCCTCACATGGTGGGTAGGGCAAGGCAGCTCTCTGGATCCCTTTTATAAGGACACTAATCCCATTCACAAGGGCCTGGCCTTCATGACCTAATCACCTTCCAATGAGCCCCACTTCCTAACACCATCCCATTGGTGATTAGGTTTCAACATGTAAATTATGGAGAGGCACAAACGTTTAGACCATAGCGTCTCAGCCTCTTTATAAGTACTACAGTTTGGCACTAGGGGTTAAAGATAAGGATGAACACTGCAGGAGGAAGCAACTAATGTGATGGAGTTTGAATTCCCTTCTTTAAAATACTTTACTATGCCTCTGAGATTGAGGAAAGCTAATTGGATTACCTGAAACTACAATAGCCTGAAGAGCTCAAGAAAGGTGTCTGCACAATTACACAGGGGAAATCACACAGAACTCAGTGGCTGGAAGCCTGAAATTGAGAAATTCCATCCAAGAACATCAATAAAGGACAGTTCCTTTAAAGGAAAGGATCCTGGAGCTCTCATATAGTCATCAAAAGCAGAAAGGGTAGCATGATTAGAGGGGATAAAAAATACCAAAAAAAGGATTCATATGCAATCATACATGGCGACTTTTAAAATGACTGCTTTTAAAATCTTAGGATGCTCATACAACTCTGTCAGAACCATAAACATTGACCCAGCTGCAGGAAGAAAACAACCTACGTGAGGTAGAACTCTACCTATTACATGGTTGAGAGGTTTCTAGAACAACAAGGCATATAGGCCCTGGGTAGCCAGCAAACAGAAGACTAACAGGCAGAAGACATTCCAAGTCTTAACACAATGTAAAGTGTACCTGCACATTGCTAGAGGCTGTTTTTTCATCTCCCGTGTCTGTGATGTTACCATCACAGTCCTGCTTCAGTCTGCTTTAACCAGCTCATTTTGAAGTTCAGACAAATTTGGTCTGATTTTAATAAAGTAATGCTTATTACATTGGATAACCTAAGGCCCACTATCCTCATTTCATTCTCCCCATTGACCAAGTAAGTGCTCCCTGTTCTCCAGAGTAGTGACTACATCTGCCATTCACTCTTTCTTCCTAACAGTTTTCATGAATGCTCTAGACACTTGATCTTGGAACTTAGTGCAACAACCCTCTATTAACCTTCACTCTATTACAGTAGTTCTCAACTGGGGGCAATTTTGTCCCTCAGGGCACATTTGGCTGTGTTTGCAGGTGTGTGTGTGTGTGTGTGTGTGTGTGTGTGTGTGTGTAGGGGTGGGTACTGGGGATAGAATCTAGGGCTTGCACACACTAGACAAGTGCTCTGCCACTGAGCTATGTGCCTGGAGATATTTTTGTTGTTACAACTGGTTGGTGTTGTGTTGGCATTCAGTGGGTAGAAGCTAAGGGTTCTATTCAACAACCCACCATGCATAGACAACCCCTACCAAACTGAATCACCTGGCCTCAAATGTCAGCACAGTTGAGAAACTGTGCTCTACTCTGATCCGTTGTAGAAGGAAAAGCAAGAAACATCTTGTCCAAAACAATCATTTAGGAATCCTTCTGGTCATTTCAGTTTCTATTTCTGAGGTCTTTCTGAGTAGGTCCTAAGACCTTTTAACCAATAATGTTCCCTGAATCCCTTGCTCCCACACCCAGCCTACCCCCCCCCCCCACCAAATCAGAGCAGGTAACTCCACTTGTTTGCTGGGTCTCCAACGCTTTCCCTTATGTGATGCATATAGACGGCTCCATATTTGGCTAGGCTTTGGAATCCTGTGGAGAGCTTTAATGCCTGAATCCCACCTTCGTAAAATCTGACGTAATTGAGCTGGGGGTTCATTCTGGGCATGGGGATTTCTACAGCTCATCATGACATTCTAATGTGCAGCCCAGGCTGAGGACCACTACTCTAGATTAATCATTCCTGTAATGGTTGAGAGTGGCTTCTTCCATCTGTACATAACAATGCTTATTCAAGAATCAGTATTGCACAGTAGTAAAGAACCTAGCTTTGAGACTAAACTCCATGGGTTTGAATTCCACCTCTCATTTACTGATCCTGTGATCTTGGGAAAGTTATTTAATCTCTCTGTGCTTCAGTTTCTCTAGATGTAAATGTGAACAACAATCTCAAATGACCAGGTTCTCCATCAGCCAAGACTCAACCAGAGCTGTGGAACCAGATCATATGTGGATTTCTTATAAGGAACCGACTTATGTAACTTGAGGCCTGCTCCTCAAGTCCAATGTCCAGACTACAGGGAGTCAGGGAGGGAAGATCACGAGCAGGCTGCAGCTACACAGGAAAGCCCAAGCCTTCTTTTCTTTAAAGACCTTCTGGATGATTTGGTCAAGTCCACCCAGGATAATCGCTCTTTTGATGAACTTAAAGTCAAGTGACTATGGATCGTAATCATATCTATAAAAATCTCTTCACAGCAGCTCTAGATTAATGTTTGGTTACAAACCAGGATAAGGTATATGTGCTACAAAATGGTCACTGCTTCCTTATCTTCCTCTGACTCTTTAGGGAATATCCCTTATAGCACCCCCTAACCAAGAGGAACTCTCCAGAACAGAATCCTTGTTTGGACTGTAATTGAGCCTAGCTAAGTTGACATGCCAAAAGCCATCAGAGTTAAAATCCTTACCACACTTAATTCACTGAGAACAGACCTAACTTATAGTTAGCACTCAGCAAGTGCTTTGTTGAAAGGCCATCCTTGGAGCAGAAAGGTTGTACTATTTTACTTGTCAAAGAACTTGGGCCTCAATCTAGGTTCTTCTTTTCTACTCTAAGCATGAAAGAGATTTATTTAGATAAACTCTGAGGCAGGATTTTGACACCAAAGGCTTTTCTAGGTTTTTACCTAGAAAGAAAAGGAAAGAAGAAAGAAAGGAAGAAGGGAGGAAAGGAAAGAAGAAAGCAAGGAAAGGTGTTCTTGGGGGGAAATGCAGAATCATTTCTGACTGAGCAACACCTGAAAAATCTGTCTGTCTCTACATATATACACCTTCTATATAAACATACACATTTATACATAATTGCTCAGCTCTCCATGCCTAAGTTCTCTGACAAAGACAAAAACAACTGTTAAAACATTATAGAACTCATTCACTCATTCATTCATCTAATAATTACAGAATACTACGATGTGCCAGGAAGTATTTTTGGAGCTGAGGATACAACAGTGGACAAGATAAAGTTTCTATCCTTACAAAAGTTTTAACATTACTAAATAGCACTGAACAAATACATATTAAATGCCAGTTATTAGGTTATGTAATTCTTACACATGTATTATCTTGTTTATTCCTCATAGTATCCCTATGAGGAGATAAAATTATTAACCCAAACTGTGGAGCTTAGCAAGCTCAAGTGACTTACCCAAGGAAAGCGCTAACACATTGATTTTTATCCAGAGAGGGTAACTGCAGCATCCAAGCTGGCTAATTTTGCACATTCAGTGTAAGATATCAACCGTTAGTCTTTACTGTGGCAGAATATGCCGACTGGACCAAAACAAACACAAATATTGTTCTCTTTCTTTCCAATGTGGAGAGATTCTCAAGCTTGGTTTCTTGGCCCCCTCTTCCCACAGCTTCTGGGTCTAGAAAGAGAAGTGCCCTTGCCTTGCACTTGTTCCTCATTCCTTCCTCTCATCTTGGAAAGGGAACAGCAAAGAGGAAATTGCCTTTCCACCCCATGCACAGCTGTTGGAAGGAAGCCCTGGCAGGCTTGGAGCTTGCCCAGAAGAGGGAATCCAGGAGGAGCTGTTCCTCGGCTCCACCATTTTTGGAGGAGCTTTGTCCACATGTCACCCGTTATGAGTAGTTCAAGGTCTGGCATTCACTCCCTGTCACAACCCAAATAGGGCTTTCTGCTCCTGGTAGGGAGACTTGAGAAGCAAAGGGAAGACTTGTGTAAAAAGGGAAAGCAGAGAAAACCTTAGACTGCATTCTTTGAGCAAAGGGTGTTTGGAGCCACCCCAAGAGGCAGCTGCCCAACTGGCAAGACCTATGTCAGGCAGCTGTGCACCCAGGAACAGGGAGCACTGCACATATGGCTGAGTGGGGCTGCACCATCTGTCATATACCGGTGCCAGTCTCTTCACTTCAGGCAAGTTGGGAGTAGGAGGCATTAAAGAGTGAAGTGACAGCTCACGAAGTCAGCCACATGCTACAGGTCCCCTCTAACAATCTCTTCTTCTAAACATTTAGATTCTCGTCACTACTACCAAACAGCAGTTGCCAGTGGATACAATACTGTAATTATGACCATAGAGTTTGGAGCCAGAAAACCCTAGGTTTAAATTCTGGTTCTTCACGTAAAAATGTGAATGATCTGGCTAAGTTCTTCAATGACCTGTCTTTGAGCATCAGTTTCTTGTTTTAGAAAATGGAAATTGTAATCATTACTGTTCATGGTTATTGTGAGGATTAAATTCAATAATATTTATAAGGAGCTAACAGCAGGGCCTTACAAAACACAGCAGGCATTAAAGAAAACAAAGCCTTTTACATGTTGACGCAAAGTCTAACTGCAAAGCATCCTTTTTAGGTAGGTAGTAGGTCTTCTGTCTCCATTTTGGAAGTAAAAACAGCAATGGCATTTCCAGTACATTTTAATGTGCATTCAGAGCCCTGGGTGAGGGGTGGGGAGGTGGAAAAAGGCAGGTTCTCATTCAGTATCTTGAGTAGGGCCTGAGATTCTGCGTTTCAAATGAGCTCCCTCCCAGTAATGCTGACACTATTGGTCTAAGGGCTGCACTTTGTGTACTGAGGGTCTAGGAAACCAGCTATGGTACAGTAGGCAAGCCAACTCACTTCTCTAGGCTTCCGTTTTCTAAGAAGCATTATCTGGATAGTTTCACATTTTTTTCATGCTACCACAATTTTTTTCTAAGAACTAGCTACCAACAATCTCCCCACTTGCATGTCCTTCTGCAATGTGACCTCCCATGGAGAGCCCCTTCTCTTGAATCTGGATTGTCCTGTGACTTGTTTAGACCAGGAGAATGTGGTAGAAGTATATGTGATTTCCAGGCCTAGGATTTAGGAATCCTGGTACTTTTGTTTTGCCTTCTTGAGAACTAGCTACTATGTAAAGAAGCTCAGGCTAAACTGTTGAAGGAGAAAAGAGAGAGTGACCCAGCCAGCCAGCACCCAGCAATATCAGAGACCCACAGTTAAGGTGCCAGACACATGAACATAGCCATTTTGAACATTCTGGTCCCAGGTGACCTCCTAGCTTTATGCAGTTACATGTGGGACACCAGCCAAGATCTCATGCAGTAGATGAACCACAATGCTGAGCCCAATCAGAATTATGAAGAATAATAAATTACCATTGTTTTAGGGTAGCTTGCTATAGAGCAATTAATAGCTGATAAAGATGTTCTACTCACATAAAAGATGACCGAACACTTAAAAGACTCATAAAGAAACATTACCATATGAATAATAAAAGAAAAAAAAAAGAAACATTACCAAGTGGAGGGCAGAATATATGTGGAAAGCTGACTTTTTACATCTATAGAGTTCTTAATGAAGACCTCTCTGTCATATTCAATTCAATTGGATCAGTATTTATTTAGGGACAGTGAGAATATAAGGAAAGATGGAGACGTAAGTCTTATAAACTTTCATTATATTTGTGAATGCTAGTATGGTACAAAGAAAACAATTAGAGAGCATATATTAATTAATAACAATGCACTAAACATATATGTGAGACTCAAAATATTTTAGCATCAATAATAAAATTCTATGGACCCCTAGAAGGAGCTCAGTCAGCCATTTGGGAATTACCAGAGAACAGTTCATTAAAGGAAGGGTAGCTTAAACCTAGATAAATGGACTGATATAAAGAAGTATGCAGTGGTTGAGTAACAGTGTTCAAATTTTCTATACAAAAACAGACCTATTGGAAAATACATTCTAGAAAGTCTCCCAGTACTTTGTACAGAATGAAAATCTTGAGTATACCTTTAAAATTACTTACTATAGTACATGGTCACCAAATTAATATTTTAAGGATAGAAGGATATTGCAGAATATATGCTACAGAAATAGAAATAGATTCTCAGAGGTGTAATACAGGTAAAAATTGTGAAGGTATAGTATTAAAGCCAATAGATGAAAACAGGACTTTGAAGGTAAAAAGTATACACAGAATAGAACAAAGAAATGTAAAGGATTTGATAAATGTGTGATTGTCTTTAACCTTCTCACCAAATACCAGCTATAATGTGTTTCATTTGGAAAATATATTTATTGGTTGTTATTGGTAATGTGGCATCTCAGAATTACAATTCCCAATTAATATCCCAATGAAATGAATTTGGTTGTTAAAAATAAGATGTAAGAAAAAACAAAATTATACTTACTTTTGTAATATTTTCTAGAAGCACATGGTGGTACATACCTGCAATCCCAGTACTTGGGAAGCCAAGGCAGGAGGATTGAGAGTTTAAGGCCAGCCTAGGCTACATTAACAACACTGTCTCAAACAAAACAAAATAAAAAGAAGCATTTTCTGTAAGGAAATTATGCAATTACAAATCATGTTTTAACAGTACCAGATAATGTATAAATAACTGCATTTTTTAGGTCTGGGCACCTTTTCAAACCTCCATTGATTTTGCTACCTCTTTTCCATGAAAATCCAAGGGGAAAGCACAATTCTGAGATATTGGTAATCTGAGACCTCAAAATAATATCAGTTTTAGATGAAAGTTCTAATAAAAAATCATACTGAGCCAGGTGCCAGTGGCTTATAACTGCAATCTTAGCTGTGCAAGAAGCAGAGATAAGGAGGATCACAGTTCGAGGCCAGCCAGGGCAAAAAGTGAGTCCCTACCTCAAAATTACCCAACCCAAAAAAAGGATTGGCAGAGTGGCTCAAGTGGTAGAGCTACTGCCTAGAAAGCATGAGGCCCTAAGTTCAAACCCTAGTACCACCAAAATTAAATAAATAAAGAGAGTAATCAAGTAGCATATTGCAAAGAGACCAAGGACTGGCTTAGTAATGGTATAATACTCCCCTTCCACAGCAGTAAATTGACCCAGGTACATAACACTCAAGAAAGCCATCAAATGAATGAAAATCAATGCATGCAAGCTTTGTCTAAGATAACCTTGGGTAGGAAAAGTAAGAAGAAAGTATAGGGCTCTCTACCCCCTCTTCATTTTCTTGTAGTTAAATTTTTCAAACATTCTTTCATTTATCTATTGAACAATAAAGTTAAAAGGCAAATACTGAAAGAGTTAAGAGTCTCCTAAAATCAGAGTAAAAGGATACTCTTGGGAGAAACCAGACAATAAACAAACTGGCATACATAAGAATGCTAGTTGGTTGTAAGTAGGCTGAAGAAAACTATAGCTGCCTTGGGAGAAGGGCAGTCAGTAGGAATGATATCTAGGAAAGGGGGTCAGGAGAGGTCCCTCAGAGACATTTGAGCAGGGTCAGGTGTAATAGAACATTCCAGGTGAATGAACAGTTAACATAAAAGTCCTGAGTCAGAAAGCAAGGTTGGTATTAAGATGTAATTATCAGATAAAACAAAAATGATATAAGAAATAGAGAAAGAGAATAAGAAAAATAGGTATACAACAAAATAAAAGATGTGATCATTAGGAGGTGGCTTTGTGTGTATGATGTATATATGCATATTCCCTGCTTTGGGGAATTGAATTCTGAATTGGGATGCAGGATCGTCTTCCCAGGCAAACGTACCAAAGACACAGAATTTCTAATCCATTAGCTCCAGTCCCCAGGGAGGTTTGTGTTGCATCTTGTCAGCAATTATCTCTAATATGGGATAAAAATCTTCAGCTAGGAGTGGGCTGGAAAGGAAAGAGCAAGGCAGGATCCTTCAGGTGTGATTGAATTGCCTGGGGAAGGACCTCCTGCCAACTCTGTTTGCTTTGCAAAGCACTGAGTTTGTCTGTGCTTTGTAACCAGGAAAAAAAAATGGTTTATTTAAACCCATTTCCTCTCTGTAATTCTAACATATTTCCCAGCAGTTTTCTCCTGGAAGTTCACTTTATTGAGACTGCAAAAAACCTCTCAACATTCACCTTAAAAATCTTCAGAAAACTGGAGTGCATACTGATGGAAAACTAGTGAACAGGGAGTACAAATGGGTGGAGTTTGAAGCATCAATTGCCATTGGTTACCCCTTCTTGATTGCCCATGAGAAAAGCTCAGAAACTAACCAGTAAGATTCCTCAGGGGTGTGTGCAGTCCTGCAGAACTAAAGCATACTCTAAACTGGGCATCTCACAGAAGCACCTTGGTTTGTAAGTATTTCCCCATAAAAGCATCCCACTACTGAAAATATGGATGGAATAATCAATAGCATTAATGAGCTTTAATAAGATTTCATTTTGTTTGGGTATACATTCAGTTAAAACCTTTGAAATAATAGTTTTTATGCACAATTAATTTAATAAGGTCTATATGCACAATTAATTTAATAAGATCTACTGAATAGAAGCAATCTATTAGGCAGTGCTTTTAGAAGCCTGAGAGGGGGCAGAGAAAGGGGGTTGTGTGCTTCTTAGGAGCTGAAGAAAATGATGGGCCCTTTCCCCAGAAAAATGCTTAACTGGTAAGAATTTGCATTAACTGTGGAGGAGTTCATGGGTCCACTGAATCTATTATCGAAGCTCCCTGCCTTAGAGACACTGGAAGAGAAAGAATGTGACAACACTAACAACTCAGATCTGCATGGCCCTAGAAAAATGTTTTATTTTTATAGGTAATCTATATGCCCAAGAAGAGTGTGCTGGCACAATGGCCTTTTTTAAAAAAAAATTAAAAATTTAAATTGTGGTAAAATATCCATAACAAAATATATTATCTTAGCCATTTTTTTGGTGGGACTGGGGTTTGAACTCAGGGCTTCACTCTTGCAAAGCAGGTACTCTACCACTTGAGCCATACCTTCAGTCCATTTTGCTCAAGTAAGTTTGGAGATGGGGTCTCTTGAACTATTGCCTGGACTAGCCTTGAGCCATGATCCACTGGATCTCAGTCTCCCAAGTAGCTAGGATTATAGGCATGAGCCACCAGAGCTTGGCATCTTAGTCAGTTTTTAGTGTATAGTTCAGTGCTGTTAAGTTTATTCACATTGGTGTGCAACCAATCTCCAGAACACTTCCATCTTGCAAAACTGAAATGCTACACCCACTGAATGACTCCCCATTCCCCCCTCCCTTCAGCCCCTGACAACCACCACTCTACTTTCTGCTTCTGTGAAATCAGCCACTGTAGGTACTGCATTTAAAAGTGGAATTATGTAGTAATTTTTTTGGAAGGGGCAGACTGGCTTATTTTACTTAGGATGATGTCTTCAAACTTTGTCCATGGTGTAGAATTGTCAGAATTTCCTGCTTTTTTAGGCTGCATAATATTCCATTGTGTGCATATACCACATCATCATACTTATCCATTCATCTGATGATGGACACTTGAGTTGCTTCCACCCTTTGGTTATTGAGACAAAACCTGCTATGAATATGTGTGTACAAGTATCTTTTGAGACCCTCTTATCCCTGGTCTCTCTTTTCACAGTTTCTACTACCTGTAGTCAACCATGGTACAAAAATATTAAATGGATAATTCCTAAGTTTTAAATAACTTTTCTTATAGTATATTATTATGATCATTCTATTTTGTCATTAGCTAGTATTGTTAATCTCTTGGGCCTCATTCATAAATTAAACTTCATCATAGATATGTATCTACAGGGTTTTGTACTATCTGAGGTTTCAGGTGTCTACTTGGTGTCTTGGAACATATTCCCCTTGGATAATGGTGGATTATTATACCACATTTTGCTTCTCTATTCTTCCACTGATGGACACTTGGGCTGTTTCCACCTTATAGCTATTATGAATGCTACTGCTCTGAATGTGGATGTACATATACCTCCTCAAGGTCTTGCTTTCAATACTTTTGGAAATATACCCAGAAGTGGAATGACACCATGATTTAGATGCAGCCATTTTGTCAAGCTCTTGGTTGCAAGGAAGCCTATTACTCAGCAACTCAAAGTCACGTTTCTTATCTGAAAGGCCCCACCAAAATGTGAAATTGGTGTCTCATAACCAAACCACACAAACAACAGACATTCTTGATCTTTATTCTATACCTCTATTCAATTATGCAGATTTCACTTTCTACTTTATTTACTTCAGTATTCTTAATAAAAAGATAATATTGGATCTTTTAAAGTCTGTTAGAACTAAGTCTCAATGGGCATCTCGACTATCTCTAAAAACCGTCAACTTAAAGGAAATTCAGAATATGAATGCTGGTGAATGAATATTTTATAATAATGAACTGTTATGAATTTATTTGAAGATTTTCTGTGTAGTATGAAGCTGAGAATAAAGACACATACATTCCTTCTCCTCTTTCCCTCCAATGTCAATGTAATGCTAAGCAATGAAACTGAGTATAATGGAGAAATCTTCAAAAAAGCAGAGATGTCTACATCCTCCATTACCAGATGGAAAAGGAAATAAGTGAAAATAGTTAGTTAAGTAAGTGTAATTCTTCACAGAATATAAACAAATAGAACCACAGTAATTTTTTTTTGTTGTTATTTGGATAATTTTTATTTTCTTCTTTTTATTTACTTGAATTTTCTAAAATTTCCACACTATGTGTTATTTTAACAAAACCAAAATATTTTTAATTGCCTATTAGCTTTGAAGCCAAGAGACCTGACAATCCGCACTAAGCATAAGACCGCTGCCTCTCACCAAGCCTTCTCATCTTCTTCAAACTTCATGTCTTTCCTGCTCTTTCCCTTCCCTCCTTTAAAATTCTGTTTATGATTCACTATGTCTAGGAACCCATAACCCATGAATTCCAGCCTTGCTTGGAGACTGTCTTGAACAGTTACATGTTAGATGTTGTCATCCAGGATTTGCATCCAGCAACTATTGTGCCACTGGTGCTCAAGAAGCAAGGAATACCAAGAGGAGAAAGATGGCCCTAGGAGCCCATACTCTAGTGAAAGGGATGCTGGATCACATTTGCACTGTGAGCAGTGGTGGAAGATCACAGCAGTGAACAAATACTTCTGAAAAGGTAAGATTTGGGTTGGATCAGAAAAGTAGGAATGTATTGAGCCTGCAGTTATGGACTCTGACCATACTCTATGCTTATGGACTTTGTGTGTCTATTCTTCTAATCCTTCCAACAGTCATGCCAGGAATCCTCTTCCTCGCCTCTGCCCCCACCCCCTTCCTTACCACCCACTCCGCCCCCTCCCTCTCTCCCCCACCCCCTCAATACCCAGCAGAAACTATTTTGCCCTTATTTCTAATTTTGTTGTAGAGAGAGTATAAGCAATAATAGGAAGGAACAAGGGTTTTTGCTGGTTGAGATAAGGATAGCTATACAGGGCATTGACTCACATTGATTTCCTGTGCGTGTGTGTTACCTTCTAGGTTAATTCTTTTTGATCTAACCTTTTCTCTAGCTCCTGGTCCCCTTTTCCTATTGGCCTCAGTTGCTTTTAAGGTATCTGCTTTAGTTTCTCTGCGTTAAGGACAACAAATGCTAGCTAAATTTTTAGGTGTCTTACCTATCCTCACCCCTCCCTTGTGTGCTCTCGCTTTTACCATGTAGAACCACAGTAATTTTAAAGGTGAAACTAATTAACATGACATGTAGACCATTCATGCAAGGTGTCCATAATGTCACCAAGAATGAGGAATGATTCAGCTTAGAATGATGAAAAGTCCCTTATGAGCTAAGGACAAGGGCTAGCATGGGGCTCCTTGTCATGGGTGGTTTGTCTGCCAGATGCTGCAGAACCCTGCCCTTTTACTATCCCTTCTGAATTTCAATTCGTCCCAACTCCTTCACAGAGAAAATAAGATGTTCAGATGAAGAAAAGACATCCACTTTAAAATTTCCTGGTTATTGGAACAGCTGGAATTTTAATGATCTGTGTTTGGGGCAACCTCAACATGGTGGCATCAATAGGTACTCAATCAACAATAGTTCTAACAACACAGCTGATCAAAACTGTTTCATTAAAATAACCTCTTTAAATCACCATGTTCTCACCCACATTATTCAAAGTCAAACCCAAGAACTTGACCTATGTTATTCCAAGCTACTATGGATCAGCTTCATCACAGTCCTTCCAGAAGTATCCTTGTTGATTTTTTAAAGCTCTGCCTGTGCACACATACCGAAAGATTAAGTTCTCTGAAAAGCCTGCAATTTCTGCTTATTTCCTTATGACTGTTCTCGTGCACAATGAACATTCACAAAGTATACACAGGTGGTCTCTCCTTGTAGACTCTAAGTATTTCAGAACAGGGACCAAGTCTACTATTTATTCCCACCTCCTCCCTAGAATTCTGCATGTCAGAGAAATTTGTTACTTTTAAGATAGTTTCTTCTAGAAAGATTAAGGAGTTTATCGCCAGAATGTCATGAACACCCTTGACATTATGGCATAAACTTGATACATCTTTTCTTCTCTCACATAAGGACCAGCCCTGATGGCAAACCACTGAAAATCGTGGTGAAAACATTAGCACATTTACCCAGCTTGCAAGACTCCAGTCCCTAACTTTATGCCAGTGACTTCCAATTTGTATTTTCAGCACAGACTGCTGCTCTTCACAGCTGCCATCTGCTAGGTGATGGTAACCTGAATTCTCAGAGGCCCTTCATATTCTAAATTTTCCAAAGCTTAGCCCATTTAGCCCCCAAAATATCAGCTCCATAAGAGCTGGGCCTTTGTTTTGCTCCCCTTTGGAGCCCCAGGACCTAGAATAGTATCTGGCATTCAGTGTGTGCTCAGTAAAGATTCTTTTAGTTTTTTGAGGCAGGTTCTTGCTATGTTGCTCAGGCTGTTTTTGAACTTTCTATATAGCCCAGACTGGCCTTGAACTCACGATCCTCCTGCCTTGGCCTCCCAAATGTTGGGAGGCTTAGCTAATAAAGACTTTTTTTGAATGAGAAATAATGGATGAATGAAGACCACTCCAGAAGGCGGAGTCTTCCATTAATGCCATACAAATTGCAAGAGAGTCCTTTAGCACTGGACAGTTAAGACCATTATCTCATCATCCCTCCAGCCTCCTGTCTTTTACCACATTGCCCTCTCTGCTGCCTCTTCCCCGTCAGCCTCTATAAATATGCTCAAAATTCACTTTCATAAAACAAAGTGCTCCTTTATTATAGGAAGCCATCTGTAAATCTGTCCACAGTCTCACTTCTTCAGCCCTGGTTCTAATGTTATATTCCTGTAATTTTGAAAACCACAGGGCCCCCAATTTACACCCCACTCTTTCACTCCTCTGTGCCTCTGTCAGGCAAGGGCTTGCTGAAATGTTCTTCTTGTCCTAACTATCTATCTTTTCAATACCAGTGCAGAGTTATCTTTGCTATGAAGTCTTTTCCTGGTCCCCCAGGCAACTAGGCAAAGGGCTCCTCTTCAAACGGCTCTCGTTGAAGCCAGCACATCTCTCAAATGTTTTTATCTTAAAAATCAGAAAACGATGATACATGGACAAGACTGTATGTGGCCATAAGCATCTGGCTTGGGTCCTTAGCCCCCACAATCCTTGTGCAGTAACATCTCGCTACACTTGTCACCCATTCATGACACAGCTTGGCATGTCACACTGCATAGTAGCTCTGCTCTAAGCAAGTTTTCATCATTACAGACACTCCACTATATTATAATTGTGTTTGTCCCTCACTGAACCTACGAGATTTTCACATTTTAAATTATCATATGACTAACCTGACATATTTTGGTATATGTATGGCTCTGTGAACTTTATTACATGTATAGAGTGTAACCAGGACCACAAGTAGAGCACAAAATAGTCCATCAGCCAAAGTGCTGTCATGGTCTCTCCCAACCTTGTCACCATAGTTTCGTCTCATTGAGAATGCCATGCAGATGGATATAGTATGTAATCTTTTCAAACTGGCCTCTTTCACTCAACACAATGCCTTTGACAATCATTCAATTTGTTGTATGTATCAACATTTTGTTCTTTCTTATTGCTGAGTACTATTCCATCATGAGGATTTAACACAACTTATTTATCTGAGGGATATTTGTGTGTTTCCAGTCTGAGGCAATTTTGATAGAGTTGCTAGAAACATTTGTGAAAGGGCTTTGTGTGGAATTATGTTTTCATTCATCTAGATTAAATATCCAGAATGAGATCACAGGGGTCTTAAGACAAATGTATGTTTACTATTGTGAAAAACTGTCAAACCATCTCCAAAGTGGTTGTGACATTTTGCCAGTGGGTTGAACTGGCAAAGTATGCGAGTTCCAGTTGTTCCACATCCTTATCAGCACTTGGCACTGCCAGAGCTTTTATTTTAGCCATTCTAGTAGGTGTGGTGTGTTGTCTTTATCTTTGTAATCCAGCACTTTGCACAGTGGTAGATTCTCAATTACACTGAAGAAACTGCACTGGACAGAAATATTAAACTCCTTCTTACCCTCCTCTTCCCAAGTCCTAAATGAAACATCCTTACTAGTAGAATATCATTACAGCAATGTAACCTTTAACTTTCATGTAAACAAAATGAACTTGAAGGCTTACAAACAGGATGCTTATGAAAGGCTCTGTTCTCATAGCCACTCACATTAACAGGAACCAACTTACTTAGATCAACTTACTTGTCCCTCCAACCCCACGAGGTAGGTATTCTCATTTTGCCCATGTGGATCCTGAGGTTTAATGAAGCTCACAAATTTTCCCAAAGTCATATAGCTTACAGCAGACACCAGGGTGCACACCAAGGTGCACACCAAGGTCAGGCTGGTTCCAGATACCATAATACTAATCATTCCATGCAGCTGGCTTACTGGGCCAAAGGGACTAGCTGCTCTTTCTTTAATCAGTAGCAAAACATCAAAAACTTAAGTTGCTTTAATTTTGAATAGCTGTATAACATCTGGAAAACAAACCACTTTATTCCCATTCGTCTTATGATAACTTCTTCAGATCAGCCACAAGGTACATGGATGGAGGAGCACAAGGACCCTTGTTCTGGGAAATCTGATTGCTTGATTGGAGGACAGATTTAGGATTTCAGATCTCATTACAGTGAAGCCAGGTGCACAAGAGAGACTCAATGAAGCAGATTGGACTAGCATCACTTGTGGCTCTATGGAAATTACCCCATTATTGAATCTTGAACCACATTCACTTAGTACTGGGGTTGAGAGCATCCTCTCCTGGAGGCCTGAGCTAAAGTTATAATAATGGGCATTTTTATGTCATGTTGATTCAGAAAAATAAAATAGTATTTTATATATAAAAGATAAAACTAATATACTAGCCTGGATCATCTAATGATTATGGAATGTTTAAGCACATCATATCCAGGGATAACAAAGAACTTCAGTCTTTAGAGACATACTTAACACTAGTTCTAATAAAACAAGAGACAAGGTCTTTCACTAAATGCATAGAGTCAAAACCATGGTCAACAAAGTGCTAAAATGGAATTAAGTGGTTTGGCCTTAGTATTTTGATTTCAAATAGTTCTTATCTCTTTTATTACCTACTTTCTCCCAAACTCAGCAACTATGCTTCAGTGAGTATTGTAGCTGAATCTGTTTCTTTAAGTGTTATTGACTGGACAAAATAAGTGGCACAGTTAGTATTCCAAGCTATAAGTGATCACTTTCCATAGCCCAAATATTCAATCATTTTCCCCTTTAAGTATGAAATCAGGAGGAGAATGCATATGCTACAAAGAAAAGTTACCCAATGAAATTATGTCACAAGCCAACAGTAGCTTTTGGGGATCACAGTAGCTAGTTCCAAAATGTCAGACTCATGTGTTGTAGTCACATACAATGACAACATCAATTTCCACATTTTCCATACAATGAACATGCACAGCAGAAAGAGGTTTCATTTGCTCTCATCTCAATATTGCTTTAAATAAATAGTACCACCAAGTAATTATTGCCACAGAAAATTATGGCAATGCTAAAAAATATTTGGCTCAAAGTCCCGAGTAGCAAAAGTCAAGAGCAGTGATTTTTATGAACTTGGAGAGCTTCTCTTAGCCTGTGACCATCCCGTTATACTCACACCTGCACATAATGTTCTTCTTGCAATGTTTAAACACTTCATAATCACAGACTCTGCTGAAAGAATATCATCTCGGCAAATTCATAAGTGACTTATAATACCCAGTGCCAGTGATTAATGAGAAAACATTAAATAGCAGAATGACTGGAAACTTCCCAGTCAGCATTCCAAAGTGTGTGCACTACTGATGAATTTCTCATACTTGAAAGTTAGACAATCCCAAGACAAAAAAATTACATATTTATAAAAGCCATAAGCCACTCAGCAATAATCTGAACTTTTGGTAAAATTGTGTTTGTTTTCAAAGGAGAGAAACTTATTTATCAAGACCATTGAACATAGAAAAAGCAATTAAACACAAACCAATTTGCATAGCCAGCATAGCACTTTTTGTTTAAAAATCAAAACTTTTCATTCTGACAGATATATTTGTCACTGAGAAGATACCATTTTTAAAAGAAAATAAAGCGCACAATCCAATTTTCCTTGCAAAAAGCACAGTCAAAAGTTTACTGTGAATTATAGCCTATTATTATACCCCATATAAGAACAAGCAGCTCAAATCAGTTTCTCTTTTCCCAAAAGTGCCTCTGGACATTTATTCGTAAGGAAATAAACAGCTGAAGTTGTGTTGGTTTTGTCCTTTTGTTTTGCAGGCTATTCCTGCCTCACTTCAATATTCTTTCCAAACCCTCAAATTGCCTGAACAAAGTTCAGAAGGACCTCATCACCTTCCTATAAAAGGCATCACTCTCGTAGAATTTGGAAACATTGCTTTCAACCCTTCTCCAAATAAAGTTGCCCTAATAAAAAACATAAGCTACTCTCAGAAACCAGGAATAAGACCCCTGATATTTTTGCTCAAAGACCATTACTTACTGGCAAATGTGTTCTCCTTCATCCTCTGCTGCCTTGCCGAAGCCCCAGGGAATGGAGAAGCTCTGCCAATTTTCTCCTTCAAGGTCCCCCTCCATGGTAGGGAGCCAAAACAGCCCACCTTTTCCTGAGGATGGAAAGAAAGAATCCTCTCCTTTATTCTTTCATAAGAAAAATGATTGTGTCATAATAAACAACTGCTAATCAAGAAGAGTGAGAGAGGAAGGAGAGGAGGAATCAATACCCAGAGGCCAATCACATTTCATCACTCAGCTACTCGGAAACCAGATATACTTACACAATCACATGCTTTGAGAGAGTCGAGGGTACGAAAGAGGAGTAGCTCTGTCTTTTGTAAATTATTAACAGAGACTTTTTCTCTGACCATGAGCAAAGATGCATAGGCTGCTCATTTAAGAAAAAAAGCAGTCAGGGTTGGCATGGAACACAGAAATGGAAAAGTCCAGAAATGAGAGCTTTGATCACAGTTCTGCTATTTACCCCTCTAACACAGAACAACCCTGTGCAGTTAAAGTGAAAGTGATAAAACACTGGGAATGAAGTGGCAACTTCTGAAGGTCTGAAGCTGCCAAATTGCAGCTTCAGCATTCCCCTCTGATGAAAATGAGTATTTGCTCCTCCCCATGGGAGAATCCACTATGGGATATTTGGTGCTCTGATCAGGAATGATACCACCTGCACACGTTTCTCCCATCCTACCTGAATTCCAAAGTGCTGTTGAACTCCCCTAGCTTTCTTGAGCTTCATCCAAATTTGAGATTTAACACATCTACCTTAAAGCTATTTGAAAGTTGCCAATTTTAGTGCGAGATCCTACCCAGCAATTTAAATTCAGTGGGAAAATGCTGATCCAGGAAGCATTTAGAAAGCATCAGATTTCTGTGACAGGGGACATTTGGGGCACACTCTGTTGGGTGATGTGGAATGGCCCCTTTTCACTAGACTAGGATCGCTCAACCTTGGCAATAGGAACTTTCTGGGTTGGATACTCCTTTGCTGTGTGTGTGTCGGGGTGGGAGGGTGAGATATCCTGTGCATTGCACGTGCCAGTACCATGTCTTCCATTGTGACAACTATAAATGTCTCCAGACATTGTCAAATAGCCCCCAGGAAGCAGAGTCACTCCCAATTGAAACCACAGCTCTAGAGATCCATTCATTTACTGCAGTAGTTCCAAAGAGGAGGAATGGTACATCTGAGATGGGCTCATGCCAAAGGCAGATGGTAGGTAAACAATCAAGGCCTTCAGTAAAACACAGGACTCATATGCTTGAGTTCAGAGAGATAATTAGACTTGTCAAAATGGAGACACATTTAAAGTGAGGAGATATCAACTTTCCAATGACATTTGCCAAGCCTCTCACTATCATAGTTTCCAGAGCATATATGGAATACACTCATTTCTCCTTAGTTCTAGATTCATTATTTTACCTTGGTAACTGTCATTCCACTGCAAAAAGGGTTTGTTCTGGAAAACTATTCCTAGCTGATCTTTGACAGCAAAGCAAATCAAGGCAGAAATAATGAGGATATAAATCCCCTGCCTAGTCGTGTAACCTTAACCAACCCCAGTTGGAATGTTTCCTTAAGAGCATCAGATTTCTACAAGAAAGCGGAGGGTGGGGGGGTTGGGAGGTTGGGGGGTAGTCTTTTCAATTAAATACACTAGCAGCAGTCTTTCTAAATCCAACACTGAGAAAATTAGGTGGATAGTGTCACAGGCAAAAGTGCAGTTCAGCAAGTCTACAGGTGATGGAGTCTCATTAAGAATGGCATGCTGGAGGAAGGGAAAGAGGGGATGAAGGAAAGGAAGTTGTCATGGGAGTGGGAGATCAAAAAGATAGGCAAGTTCTTTAGGTGGTAAACTGTGTCAGTACTTTCTGTGCACTCCATTGCTTATTCTGGAGATTAATGTAGGGAGGTCAGTCGCTGAAGGGCTGAGATTTGTGCTTTGAGGTGCTTATGGGAAAGGAAAGTGAGTGGGCAGGAAAGAGAGGTGCAGAGTTCCATTTTCTTTGAGATAAGTAGGAGGAAGAACAGGAGGTACAGCACTTGCTTTGCAAGCATGAAGCCCTGAGTTCAAACTCTAGTACCACCAAAAGAGAAAAAGGAATAAGAAGATTTTCACATAGCACAATAGTGTCCTGAGATGATTGAACTGTATCCTGTTCTAGAGAACTAGTCTAGGAAGAGGAAACTGTCTGCTTGGGAAGCACCCACGGTGCTAAAGTAGCCCAGGTGTATGTGTGAGGGACCCTCCACTTGAGAGCTGGGTCTACAGAGCTGGAATTTCAAGAGACTAAGTGTCATTTCTGACATACTTTCCACAATTATTCTTTGGTTGTATTTTATAGACCGACCTTCCTTCCTTCCTTCCTTTTTTTTTTTTTAATTTGGAAACACTCATTTCTTAGTAATGTTGAAAGCTACCAACATTACTGCACTATTTTTTTGTTTTTTCTTTTGAGACAGGTTCTTGCTATGTAGCCCAGGCTAACCTTGAACTCACAATTCTCCTGCCTCCTTCCAAGTGCTGAGATTACAGATGAGTACCACTAAACCCAGCCACACTTTTACATCATAGCTGGTTACACTTACAGAGTGCCCTGAATGACAACAGGTATAAAAAGACACCTATCTTTACCCTCAAAGAGCTTATATTCTAGGTTTATATAAAGAAATGGTAAAGAAAATTTGACATTTTCATTTCATGTTTTTATTTAAATATTTGTATTAAATTGGATTGTTCCATATAGTTAAAAAAAAAAAACCTTAAAGGTACACCTTAGTTGCACGCCTTTAAAATTACTTATGGACCTAATCCCTTATCTTCTTTGAACTGACCAATAGAAAATTAAGTAAGACTACCTTTTTACTGTTGAGAAAATAATTTTATACCACTCTAAGAAAGGTGTTGAGTATATTATTTAAGGTTGTTCTGATAAAGCCCTTAATTCTTGGTTTGATATCGAAGGTCCTGGCCTTCTCTCTTCGGCCTCCTTTTCTGGGCCTTCTTGCTCTTCTACTTTCAGTGCCCATTATCTTAAGAAATGAAATGAGCTTCTCTGAACATTTTTTTTTCTTTTCCCTCTTACTAGAATACAATTTTCCTTCTTCCTGACCAAAACAAATCCTTCCTCAAATACCTCCTATGATGGACACCTGCCTCTTTCTCCAAGGGAACATGTCTGTCCTCCTCAGTGCTCCTGATAGCCTGTGCACCTCGGTAAAAGCCCCAGTCACACTCTGCCTTCCAGCACAGATACTTGTGCTCACTACTGGTAGAGTGCAGGTCCCATGAGGATAACTAGTTTAGTCTACTTTGTTCATAGATATAACCTGGAATAATGGACTGAACCATAGCAGGCTTTCCGTTATAAAAACTGAAATAATTTTTTTCTCTCCTATTAAATTGTAAGATCTTCAAAGGCAAGAAAACAAAATCATGTCAACTGTTTAATATGAGGCACATAGTGTATAGCTCAATAAATTATTGCATGAAAGAGACATGTTCACTTAAAAATATATATTTACCAGTTTTTGCCTTTAATTCAAGGGGAAAAAAGGTTAAGGCTTTTCATATAGACATATTAATTGAGATTTTACTTGTCATAAACAACAGCTTTTGTTCTGAAGGAATTCATACTCCATCTCTCAAAAGGATAGTTTTCAGTGCCTTTCCCCCTTTCCTTTGTAAAACAAGTCATTAATAGTCATTTATCCCAGAACCTGAATGAGAGGACATCTGCTAGCATCCTGACTGAACAGGAAGGAGCAATGAAAGTGTATTTCCAGAGCTTAAACAGGAGCCAATGGCTTCCAGGCTCATTGACTGGGTATCCAAAGGTCATGGAATTGGAAAACATCCATCTTCAGTTTAAAGGAGGATTGGTGTAATATTGGGAATTTTAGATGGATCTCTACTGGTCCTTAAGTTAGTTTCTCATGTCAACTGAATTTCAGTGTAATTATTATAAGCAGCCCCCAATTTCCAAACTCCAGGCTTGGAAGCACACTTACTTTTTCTTCCTTGTTCTCAGCACAGCTGCATTCCCTTGATAATTCTTCTCTGCTCTGTTCCTTTTGCTATTTCAGTTTCTCTTCTTATGTATTTGCTCTCCATCTATTTTCTCTCTTGAACTATCTTTTTAATTGAGCTGTATTCATGTCACTGAATTGTAAAAGAGCTTTATATATTCCAGATGCAAGTCCTTTGTTAAATATATGTTTTGAAAATAGTTTCTTCCATTTGCTTTTTAATTTTCATAGGTGTTTTTTGAAGAGCATCTCTTAAAAGTTTGGTCAAGTCCAATTTATCTGCTTTTTAAATAATTTCTTGTGTCTTGTTTTAATAATATTTGCCAAAGTTGAGGTCACTAAGATTTCCCCCTCTGTGTCTTCTAGGAATTTTCAAATTGTAATTCCTGCATTTAAGGTTGCCTACTAAGCTCCCAGTCCTTTTTTACTTTATTTTGCCTGGAGAGGGCTTGACTGTGATCCTCCTGTTTATGCTTCTTGTGTAGTTGAGATGACAGGCACATACCATCACACCCAGCTATTGGTTGAGATGATATCTTGCTAACTTTTTGCCCAGGCTGACCTAGAACCATGATCTTCCATTCTATGCCTCCCAAGTAGCTGGGATTAGATGCATCGAGCTAGTTTTTCTTTACGTATGAATACAGTATGAATGGAGATTCATTTCTTCAAATATGGTTATCTAGCTGTTCTGGCATCATTAGTTGAAGACCTTATCCTTTCCACATTGAATTGCATGGAACCTTTGTTTCAAATGAATTGACTATGTATGTGTGGGTTTATTTTGGGACTGTATTTTATTCCATTAACCTGTATGTCTATTTTTTCACCATCTTCACAATGTCTTGGTAACTGCAGCCTGGAAATCAAGCAGTATAAATCCTTCAACTTTGTTCTTCTTTTTCAACGTTGTTTGGATTGTTACAGATCTCTTGTATTTCCATATGAATTGACAATTAGCTTATTAATTTGTGTAGAAGCGCCTGCTGGATTATAATTGGGATTGTGTTGGATCTACAGGCCAGTTACGGGAATCTGACATCAAACAATACTGGGCTTCTGATTCATGGACATGAATCCTTATTCAGGTCTTCTTTAGTTTTCTTGAGCAACATCTTATAGTGTTTTATATACAGATGTGGCACATCATTTGTTAAACGTATTCCAAAGTATTTCATCTTTCATGATGTTATTGTAAAAATGTTATTTTCATTTTAATTTCTGATTGTTCATTGCAGTAGTGACCTTGTACCTGTTTTTGTTTTTGTTTTTTTTGCTAAACCCACTTATTTTCTACAGAGATGATCATGTAGTCTCCAAATTCAATCTACTTTGCTTTTATCTTTTCAAATCCATTTTTTGTTGCCTTCATGCACTGATTAGAATATCTGATTTAATGCTGAATACAGGTGTGAGAGTGAAAAACCTTGCCTTGTACCCGATCTTTGGGGGAAAACATTCTTAGGTAGTTCAAAGAGTTGATAAACTGAATTTTATGAAAATATTAAGAGTGCAGCTTTCAACAGTGTGGGGTAGAGAGAAAGGATTTCTGTGATTTTGAAGAGTCAGGGGCTTTGGGGCACATACCTAGGAGCAGAATTGCTGTGTGTATGGAATATCTGTTAAACTGTTTGCCACAGTGGCTGCATGAAATTTCTACCAGTGACACATCCTCAATTTCCCCCACAGTCTTGCCAGCCCTTGTGCTACATTTTCCTCCACTCTTATACCTTTTTCAGCTCTTTGGTAATTTTAATATTAAAAAAGATTTTTTTTTTTTGTCTCGAGATTTGGTCTGAATACCTGCCCTGATAAAGATGGCTACCCTTCTCTTGTGGCTGATGTGGAGTTAACACAGGTGAATATGTGAACTTTAACAAATACACCATCTACAGAATAACTAGTATTAAGTTGAAACTACCCTTTGGGGAGCAGTCTGCTGAGGCTTTGCAAAGATGTTTTTTCTCTAGTAATAATCAATGTTGGCATTAACAAAAGCTGAGGAAATGCAGGCACTACTTTTGTGTTATCTACATGCTGTCATTTAGTTTTTTATGCCCCTTTGTTTTCTCTGTGAAAAAGGAAGGAAAATACCATATGGCTTACTGAGAATAAAACCAATCTTTTTCAACTTTGAACTTACAGTTGGAATTAATGAACACAGAATGAGATTTTCATCCCTTTTACCCTTCCAGAAGAGAGAAAAGGAAATGTCATTAAAAACGTAAATTGATTACAGTCTTCCGAAACCATTTGAATGGGAACAATTTTTCTCCCAAATTCTTTCTCTCAATCTAAATGCTTCAGTAATATTGTTCAAGGTTCAGATAAGTTGGTTATTAAGTAAATTAGCTTTGAACATACAAGTGGCATTCAAAAACCTGTCTTGCCATGACAGATTTAAGTTGCATTATACCTGTAATGAAGAGAGAGGAAGGGATTAGAAAAGCTCATTACTTAGAATTCACATACTAATTCATATTTTCTAAGCATCTATAATTAGATGCAAGTCATTGTTCCAAAAGGCCTTATACATTTTTCAGTGGGCACCATTTTCCATAAAACCCACACTGGCAGAATTTCACATTTCCATCAATGCTCCTTTCCTGTTGTTCATTCAATGTTTACTGAGAACCAAAAATGAGTCAGGCACTGTGCTGGGCAGAAGGATTAGAGAAATGAAGGATGTCTGAGCATTTCCTACCCCACAATGTTTCACATTTTGGCTGCAATTCTGCCTCTCCACCTGAGCCCTTTGAGATGCTATTTCCTCATCCACCAGCCCACTCCCATCTGTCATTTGCTTCTTGACCCAACTTCATCCCTGCACATTGTTACATAGGTGTAAGACACTCACTTCACACTCTGCAGCTTCTAAGTCAGTCCCTTCCCCAGTTCTGAAATCCAGAGTAGCTACATTGCCCAATGCCCCTAAAGAGAGTTGGGATTAAAGATGGCAAATAAAATACAGGACTCCCATCATGTATGTTTGGCTTTGCTTTCATGTTTTTGTTTGTTTTGTTTCTGAGGCAGGGTCTTGCCTAGGCTGGCCTGCTTTAGTCTCTGAGTGCTGGGATTACAGGCATGAATCACCACATCCAGTCTTTCCAATAAATTTCAAGTAAACAATGAATGTTTTAGTACGAATCATGCAATGTTTGGGATGGGACATACTATACTAAACAATTATGTGTTGTTATCTGAAATGCAGGCTTAACTGCAGTCCAGTCATTTTATTTGCTAACCCTCATAGGGACAATAAAACCTATTCCCTGAGGAAGTGTCCACTGTGAATTAATGGCCACCCTACTAGACAATTTGCAATTGAACTTGCTTGGGACTGGTCATTAGCTGGGTTTTCCCAGATATGGACTCTGTGATAGAGATCTTAGTGCAAGTGGTTTATCTGGAAGCTAACACAAGAGAAGGAAAGGAAGGAAGCCAATGAACAAGTTACTGCTGTGGGTAGGTGAGAACCAGCTTCCCTTGAGGGACAGGATGATGGGGTACCTTTCTTCAAGCCACATTTGGCATTAATTGAGGACCGCTCCTGGGGATTTGGACTCCCTTACATTTTCAGCCAAGTGTGTCTTGTCTTGGAGTCAGATGAAGGCCTCTGGCAGCCAGTCAGAGATGCTTGCCACAGAGCCAGCAGAGGTAGGGAATGCCAGAGGATGTGAGCAAGCACTGCTGCGACAGCATCTGCCACCATGAACTCTCTGTGGTACGAGCTGGCATAAACTGAATTAATTTGGGAGTCAAGTATAAGTCCAAAGCCCATAGCAAATAAGAACCGAGTAAGACTTCAAAGACAATATGTAGTCCAATTGTCTTATTTCACACATCGTGAGGTTGTGACTCAGAGAGTTTCTGGTCCATCGGCATGGTTATCTATTGTAGATCCGAGGTGCTATTTTTACTATCATCAGGTCACTGTGGAAGTGATAAATGATTTTCAAAGTGTGTTCATGATTCTTAGACCATTGGTCTTATCCAAAGGAGAAGCAGCACTTTGAGTTTGGTTGTAAGTGAGGATGGGGTATTGGACAAGCAGCAGAGTTAGGTGGCCATTATATAAACCCAAGGGAGTCGCTCTCATTGGAAGCTCAAAGCCCTGTACCCTACTTGAGTCTGGGAGGCAGAGCAGTGTGTGCACTAGGAATCAGGCCTCTTGCATGTAGAGGCTGTCACATCATTGCCCTTTATTCTCTACCCCACCTTCAGGTCTACAAGATCCCAGCCATGTCAACATCCATGCCCAAGGGAAGATGCAGCATCTCCTCTCCACTTTACCATTCTGGTGTTCCTCCAGAAATGTCCCACACAAACTGGAGAAGTGAGCAGAATCCTGGATCTGTTTTTCTCACAATCTTTTGATTGATAATCAAGTAGGATCATTGTGTAGAGTCTCTAAATTTCTATAGCTTTGCAATCTATAAAAATTACCATAAAACTGAGCTTTTCCAGCTCCTGGCAAAGAACCACTATATAGCACATACTCAATAAATGTTTAATGAAGGAAGGACAGAGTACCTGAATTGCAACTTACTATTTATCCTCACAAAACAGTCTGATATATTTTATTTCTTTTTGTGCCCTTTCTTAGCAACCCTTGGCTACATGGTTTGATGTTGATAATGATATTCTGCGACTCATGATATAGAGTGTAGTCAATAGCAATGAGAAAGAAAAGGAAACATACAGAAAAAAAAATACAAACTTTATGACCTGAACAAAATTTCTGCATGTCTAATGATCTTTGAAAGGGATTCATGAGGTGTTTATTTACTTAAGTATTTACAACTGAAACCAAAACAAGAAAACTAATCAAGATAATATAATTGGTGCTAACTGAATAATTCACAAACTACTTTTTCTCCTGTGATATTGACTAATAATTCTCTTATCTGGCCCATAAATGACCTCATAATAAGTCAAGGAAATTGAATTGGGATTTTAATGATATCTTAACATTATTTTTCACTTCTTAATATGCCAGGCTCACACTTAAAGCATTATAGATTGTAAGTGAACCCATTTATTAGAGTTCTTGGAGTTCCTTTACAATTACTAAGGCCCCTGGAAAAGCAGGCAGAAGATACTAAGAAGCATAACAAGTTGATTGTTCTAAGCACTTAAATATCAAGCCACAGAAATAAACTCAACCTGGAATATGCCATATCTTTGAGATATATGCTGTAAATGTTCAAATGATAACATAACTCCTTAAAATCATGTTTTCTAAGAAGTGAATATAACAGTAAGTCAGTATCACCTTGGGACCTAGTGTCTTAGGTTTCAGGGAATCCTAATGTGATTTATGCAAAGGACCTCGCACACCATTAACTCCATTTAACTCATCTTACAAACAACAAAATCAATGCCCAGAGAAGTTAAATGACTCTCCCTAGCCTGGTGGTCAGTAAGTGTTTCCTATAAGGTATCATATAGTAAATATTTTAGGGTTTATGGGCCACAGAGTCTGTTGAACTTATTCAGACCTGCTGTTTGCAGTGTACAAGACAATATTTGTGAGCATGATTGTGTTCCAACAAACTTTATTTACAAAAAGTGGTGGTGGCCCAGAATTTGCCTGTGAGCCATGGTTTACCAAACCCAGAGCCAGGCCAGACCCAATTTGTGTGACTCTCCTTCCCCTTCCCTTCCCTACTTCCCCTTTCCCTTCCCTTTCCTTTGCTTCTCTTCTCCCCTTCCTCCCTCCTTCCCTCCCTTCCTCTCTTCTTCTCTCCCTTCCTCCCTCCCACCTTCCCTCCCTTCCTTTTTTCCTTCCTTCTTCCCCCTCCTTCCTTCCCTTCTATACCTTTTTTCTCCCTCCCTCTCTCCTTTCTTTCTTCCTCCCTCTCTCCTTCTCTCCATCCCTCCTTCCTTCCTTTCTTCCCCCCTCCTTCTCTCCCTCCCTTCCTTCCTTTCTTCCATCCTTCTCTCCCTCCTTCCCTTCTCCCTCTCTCCTTTCCCTCTCTCCCTCCTTCCCTCCCTCCCTCCTTCTTTCCCTCCCTTCTCTTTCTCTTCTCCTCCCTTCCTCCCTCCTTTCCCCCTCCCTCTCTCCTTCCTTTGTTTCCTCCTTTCTCTTTCTTCATTTAAGGCATTAGGCAGCATGGTAGATGCTTCTGCTAGAGTTGTAAAGTTGATTCCAAGTTCAAACTATAGTGTTTTGTCCACAGGGATAAAATTTCGTAATCTCTACTAACTGTGTCTCAAGAAAACACCTCTAGCTGGAAATCAAATTTCTGATCATAGAACTTATCTGCAAAAATATGATCTCCTGCAGAAGCGATAAACATAGTACATTTGCATTTGTTGGTCTGTGCTCTCAAATTCACAAGTGGCTTAGTAATTTTGTTACCAGTCATGAGCCATTAGGATTTTTGGAATCAGCCTCCCTACCTAGGCCCTGACTTATGAATGTTTCCCCCCGCACAGAGAGTTCTTAGAGCATTTAGTTCATCTTTTGCCATTCCATCCTTTCCAATCCAGTGTCTGTGCCAGATAACATCATGGAGAGGAAATCTTTCAGAAATAAATAAGACTAGACCCCAAGGATGGACCCAAGTGAATCACAGGGATAATGGAGTGCTCAGCCATTCATGGAATCTTTCGAAAATACCTCCTAGCCTTGATAGCATTCTGGCGATGTAGAGGTGAACAGTAGAGACAAGGGTCTTATTCTAGAAAAGCTTAAAGTAGAGACAACGATAAGTTCTGTGACAAAAAGAGTAATGGAATAACTCTTAAAGAAGAGTGGAAAGAAAGGGGGAGTACATGATAGCAAGGAACCAGCATCATGCAAATCTTAGTAATAAGAACCACTGGTGCAAATGTCCTGAGGCAGGAACTTGTTTGATGTGGTGTGCATAAAAACAAAAAGCAGTGTAAGAAGAGGTCACAACAGATGACAGGTACCCTTGGCCAGCATGCCTATGAGTCAATGTCTACAAAGCAGGCATACTCCACAGAGCATAACCCAAGATGACCCATTGGGGTACAGGATGAAAATATTGGAAATTTTATTTAAATGTATTTTTGTCAAAAGGAAGGAAGGAAGGAAGGAAACAGCTTTCATTAGGTCACAGAAAGGTTCACTAGGTCATAGAAAGATTTCCACTGGTGGTGTCAATCAAAATGTCTAAAGGTCATAAACAAGATATGTACTGGAAGTTTTCTGAGGGAAAAGAGCTATCAAGGAGTCTGCCAGGGCACCTGAAATACTTTTTGTTCTGTTATAGTTGATATATGCCCTGGTAATTGAATTTCCAGATGTGGACCCTCACATAGTATGCAAATAACTTTAAAAGCTCTGTGAAAAGGAATGGAGGATTGAAAGTAATGCTAATTAATGCAAGCCCAAAGAAAATAGAGTTTACATTTCTCCTTTTCTTAACACCAGCCCTTCAACAGCCACACGTCCCAGATTTTAAAACATGATAGAATTTAGTATTTTCAAAAGTGTTTGACTACCACATTTAATATCAGGATTTAATGTTTAGATAGGTAAACAGACATGTAAATATATACAGATAGAGAGATACAGGTATAGTATAACTGAAATAAGAGCTTCTCAAAACAATACTTATTAGTAATGTCATGTAATATTTTGTGGTCTATTTCATTTTTAAAGTATCAGCTATTATTAATATTGTAATCCAACAATAGATGGCTGTGATATACAATTTAACAAACACTCATCTACTGAGACCTGAGGAGAAATCAGCCATAAAAATATCCAAATTAAGAAGTTAAAATGGATTAACATCCATCACTGTTAACCATTAATCTCACCGCAAAAATGTATTTCCCCCTTAGAAATTGGCAAATGGTAGCAAGAAGTCACCACAATTTGAAAAATATTTTAAAAAATAAACATCTAGACCATGGAAGCAAACCACTACAACATTTTTCAGTAATATTAAAAACGTGAGTTGGGTGCTGGTGGCTTACACCTGTAATCTTAGCTACTTGGGAGGCAGAGATCAGGAGGGTCATGGTTCCAAGCCAGCCCAGGCAAATAGTTCTGGAGATCCTATCTCGAAAATACCCAACACACACACACACACACACACACACACACACAAATACCCAACACAAAAAAAGGGCTGACACACAAAAAAAGTTCAAGTGGTATAGCACCTGCCTAGCAAGCGTGAGGCCTTGAGCTCAAACCCCAGTACTATAAAAAAAAATGAGACAACATTCAGTCCATCACTGAATGGACTAAACTTGATGCATGTTAAAAACCTAAGATTTTTAATATATTAATTCAGTAGAGTATGTGATTTGCAAAGATATATATATATACACACATATATATGAATACATGTACAGACACATCAACATTTGCACCACTTATTTTTTTTACTGAGACAACATGTGAACATTTAGAGATCATTAATACAGTTCACAGAATTTGCTACCATGGATCTTTACTGGTTGTCTGTGGATTTTTAAGATCCTAGATCAGAGAATTCTGTTTCTTCCCCTTATTTCTTCTACTATTGTCTAAATGCAATATTCTCTCAATTAGCCTGGAAACTATTAAATAAAATGTATGGGAGGCCCTTGGTTTGAACTGGGCTCTCATACTAAGCCCCAACAGACCAACCCCAAATCCAGTCACCAAAGTAAAACCTAAGCAGTTTACTGGTAAGATCTAACCCTCCCAGAAATCAGGAGAGAGGTGATGGCCAAATCTCATTAAGCCAGCAAGATTCCCCATAGGGCAACTAACTCTGAAACAACCACTTTCCCTTCTTGTTCCTTGTTTCAGCTTTCTTCAGCCTTTTCTACTTACAAAGCCCACCCCTCTACTCAGCTCACCAGAGCTCTATTTTGTAGATCTGATTCGTGAATTGCTAGTAAAAGCCAGTTCAATCTTTAAAACTCAATGTCTTGAAATTTTGTTTTTGGACAAAACTGTACCTCCCTTATGAAGTCCTCATCCCCAAAGCAAGTGATTAATAGACATAAGCCATCAGATCAGGCCATATGATTACCACGTGCCAAGGCCTTGTATGAATTTGGTTCATTTTAACTAAACTTACTTCATAAGTTGGCTATGCTTTTAGAAAAATCAAAGTGAGCAAAGCTTCTGGTTTATCCTAACCACCACTCAGTTTACCAGTTAAAAAATCCACCCTGATTAAGAGTACTCTCTTTGAAGAGAGGCAAACAAACGTGGACAAGTTATGTGAGAAACATGAACATCAGCAAATATCTTGGCTTCTCCATGCCTCAGGTTCCATATTCATAAAATGGTGAAAACACTTACCTCTAATTAATCCTGTTAGAAGTCTACAGGATTTCTAACATTGTGTAGCACGATGCTAAGCACAGAATAAATTCTCCAGCAGCTATAGCTATCACTGCTGCTACTGATAGTCGTCCTTGCTGCTGAGATTGAGTTCACATGTCACATACAACTCACATAGACATGCTTTTAGAAAACATCAATTTACATATTGTCATCTTCACGAATAAGAAAACAAAGCCACCTTAACTATATTTGTAAGATAATGAAAACAATCTTTTAGTCAGATGGGCACTGCTGTCTTGGCCACTGTCTGTTTCATAGCCACTAGGTCAACTCTCAAAACGAACATAAACACTCACCTGTATTTTCAAAGATGCTGATGAAATGGAAGGGCAGGGTTTGGAATCTTGTATTTGATTTTTTCACTCTCTGAGTAAAGCCAGGCTATTAAATCACTGATTTTTTTCTCTTGGTCTCCATTCCATCTGCCTATAAGATAAACGATACCTAGTTTTCATGATCCTCTTTGTACAAAATATGTTACACAATTTTAAATAACAGTATAATTTACTCCTTGTGAGAATTCTTCCCCTGGGAACATCACAAATGGATGCTCTTCTGGCTCCTTTACTTCTACTACCCTCCATTTAACTAATGACTAATTTTATGGAACTACAGGGAAGAATGAATTATTGGGTTTTTTTTTCCTACATTACTAGAGAAAAGCCCCATTTACTATGGAAGAAAACACTCATACTTTACCATAAGCAGAACTCAAGAATGTCAGCAAAATGAGAGTTAAAAGGTCAATGCAAAGTGTCCATTAAACTTCTTATGGTTTTGGAATGCATCTTTATTCTTAGTGGAAAAGTAGAAGGGTAGAAATCTTGATGAACAAACAGGACATCAATTATCTGAAACTCTCCCAGAACAATAAAAGAATGACAAGATAGTTCTGCACACAAAGACAAGAAGCATGACCACTTTTGCATTTGCTAAATAACCCAATGGATATGGAAGGCTTCTAGACTCCAACTGTGCATGCAAATCAGAAGCCCTGGCATTTTCTCTTCCTTTACTATCCAGGATCATTAAGTCTTGGCTTCCTCTCAGGGCTTCTAACCTCCCTGAGGTGTCTTCCTCTGACCTTGCCCTTCTTTCTTTCCCCCTGTCTAGTCCCAGGGGGACTGACAATGCCCTGAAAGTGCCCCGAGTCTACCACCAGGCACCTCTCTGTTTCTTCCCCCATTCCTTCACTTCTGTTAGCTTTCCAAGTAGTCTTTCTTTATTATAGCTCTTCCCGTAGATGTTATTTTCCAAGACCCACGCAATGTGTGCCACTTGCCAAGGCCACAGCATTTGTGGGAATCCAATTTTCTCCTCCTCTTCCTGGCCACCTATTGTTGTTTCCGGTTAGCAATGGCAGCAAACTCACAGCCTAAAGCTGTAACACTACCCTGATATCCAAGGCAACCGAGACACCAAGGCAAGGCCCTAAACATAGAATTATGTCAACACAAGAGAAAACCTAACACAAAGCTGAATGCAAACGAGGTGCATGTTTCAACATACATCTTTATTAACAGTAAATTGAGTCAAAATAATTTCTGGCTCTTGTCTTTATATGCAAAACTATCTTGTCATTCTTTAGTTGCTCTAGGAGTGTTTTAGAGAACTGATGTCCTGTTTATCCATCAAGACTTCCACTCATCTACTTTTCCACTAAGAATAAAGATGCATTCCAAAATGGAAAGTTTAGAGGAAAGATGGAAGACACCGGGCTGCCAAGGAGACTGCTTTTGTTGTTGATGAAGTAAATAACATTGTGAAAGAGGCTATAGAAAGTGCCATCGGTGGTAACGCTTACCAGCACAGCAAAGTCAATCAGTGGACTACAAATGTCGTGGAACAAACCTTAAGCCAACTCACCAAGCTGGGAAAACCATTCAAATACATTGTGACGTGTGTAATAATACAAAAGAATGGAGCTGGATTACACACAGCAAGTTCCTGCTTCTGGGAACTGATGGGAGCTGCACTGTGCGATGGGAGAACAAGACCATGTACTGCATTGTCAGCGCCTTTGGGCTGTCCATCTGACCTCGTCCAGCCTGTGACTCTTCTTGTCTCAGTATTTCTACTCCGATTCTAACCACCAGCCGTGAAGTCAGTGAACACCTTTCTCCTCTTTAAGTGTGTGTTTTGTGGCACGCTCAAATGTAGAGAAATAAACCAAATGACCGCACTGTTATACAAACTGGGCACTGTTAAGTCAGATTAATAATTCTCTGTAGTAGTCTGAATCCTGTATTGCCACTTGTCTTAACTATTTCTCTTCAAAGGTGCTAAAAATGGAAATCTGCTAGTGGGAAACTTTCTCTGCTTTCTGAAATGATTCAAAAACACTAATTTTCCATACTGTATACTTTTGTTAGAACAATAAATTATTCAAATTTAAAAAAATCAAAAGTTTAATGGTCATTTTCCATTGGAATATTAGAAATAGCTCCTTCACATAAGAAAGGTATAGCATAAGTAAAAAATTATATGGTCATAGCACAGTTCTTGATAAAATTTATTCAAAGGATACTGAAAGGAAAAAATAATGGAGAAAAGAATTTCTACACTGACATCAAGCATTTAAGACATCAGTTCTTTCTAAGACAGAAGCACTGAACTAGAGGCAGAAATTACTACTATTCATTATTTTTAGTTTACATTGAGCTAACTGGTATGGAAATTATCTATTTTGTTTAGTCAGACATAAAATATATCTGACTTCAGTCATAGTTTATGACTGATGGATGAAATCAGCTGCATCATTATTCTTGCACTAAGTCAAAATTTTAAATGAGTCCCCAGTTTAAGAGGTACTTAAACTGCTCTTGGTGAAAAAACACTGACTCCTTACTTACTCAGGTTCACAAATTAACTAAAAACAGGACAAAAAAATTGGCATTTCTGCCTCCATTTTGAATATGCTGTCTTTTGCTTGGAGCCATTCTCTCCTATAACAACCTTGGAATCAAGAAAGGACAGGACCATTTGATAACATCTTTATGACAAGGAATCAAAACTACCTCCTAAAGAACAACAGAGCACTGGAGGACAACACTCCTGCTAGAATGTCAAGAAACACTGAAACAATGCAAACATGGCTACCTCTGATAATAGAGCCAGAGAAAAACAACACACATATCTGCCCAACCCCAATGACTTTCCTGCTAATGTCCAGCACCTCCCCCATCCTTCCCACCATCTTACCTAATGCCCACCTACCTCCAACCTCCCTTTTCCTGCCACAAGATGTTTAAAATCCCCAGCCTGTAAGAAAGGCATGCTCTCGCCCCTCTCAGAGTGTTACTCTGATGGCCGAGGGTCCCTCTCAGGTCTCCTCTCCCTAAGAAAGACCTGATGCTTGTGAAGGTTACAGATTCTTTCTTGGTGTGTCTCTCTTTTAGGCTTCTTCACTTTCCTTTCAGCTCCCAAATGAGGAGCAGGAGTGATCATCTTATCTTCTCAAGTGATGATAGCAATAACAACTTCTCTTAAACCTTTGAAGAACAAGGACTGAGATAATGGTCGACCAGGCCCTACCAGGTCAATCCTTAGACAATGAGCTGTTTGACCACCTACCTGTTGCCACCTCCTCTGGCCACCAGAACACACCTGTGACTGGGACTGTTTAACTATGTATACTTTTTGTCCCCTGCTCCAATTCTTTTTAATTCTATTTAAAGCTGAAGCTTATGTTTGTACCCTGAAGATGACTGAAGATGAGATGAAATGCTTACTTTGCCTCTTCCCACAGTGTGTCCTGGGGAGTGTGATAAAGCACCTTTCTCTGCCCTTCACCATGTCTCTTTCTTTGGTGTATAGGGGCAAATGGCCAGATCTGACATACACGTGGAAGCCCAGGAGTTTGGGCCTGATGTCTAAGACTCTGGTTTCACTACCAACACCCAGAGTAGCCACGGGGGTCCTATAGGCCTATGTAATCTCTGCCAGTTCCCTCTCAAATTTCCTGAAATATACCTGTGATTTAATAAAAAATGCATGCTTGTTGCATGTGAAAACACATCTTCTAGGGTAAGTTCCCTGGTCATGCACCTTCCACCTGATTGCTACCTTTAAACACATTAGTGAGTCCTGGTGCACTAAGATGCTGACACTAAGAGTAGATTAAACACACAGGGAATTTTTTTTTAAGTAGAAATACCCATGTAAAAAAGAAATATGGATGAACCAGGCTGGAGCCAGGCTGGAGCCAGGCAAGGCTAAGAGAACTGATTCCCTTAATGTTTAAAGGAGGTTCAGTAAAGCTGTCATGATCCAGAATGAATAATGACAATTGCTCCCTGCTCTAGGAAGTCAGTTAGGAGTATCATGGGGCCAACATACCACTCCTATGCAGTAATTCAAGATTTCACATCTGTACAAAGAATACTAAATCTGGCATCCAAATTCCTCCAAGCTCTGTCTAATCCACATATAAACTATTGTCTCTCACTCCCTTTTATTCTACCTCACACCAGTCTAACTCCCCTGTTGGTCCCTGTATGAACCCCACTGGTTGCTTTCCCTCACACAATCTCTTCCCTATAATACTTTTCTCACCCCATATTCTCTTTTCAAGATCCTACCTACTTATAAAGATTCATTTGACATGCATCCCAGCACAGTACTTGAGACTCTGCCCTCACATGCATTCAACCCCTACCCTACTAGCAAGCTTCTCTCTCATCTTGCAACCTCCACAGGGCTTCACCTGCATGGAAACTTGGAGTATTAACCACCTTCTACTTGACATAGTTGTTCTAAGTTTTCTTTCCATAGCACACCTCAGAAGGGACTGAACCTAGTTCAACTTTAGTCCTCTAATGTTGTGCAAACAGTAAACTGAAAAAGCAAACAAATGAATTAATGAAAGACCAATTTGGGCCTGCTGTATATTATCTACCCAGGACTAAAAGTAAGGCTAAATGACCTTCTTTATTTCTTATTTTCCTATCTTTTGTGTTCATGCTGATTTTTTTGAAATAAACAAAAATTATCAAATCCAAAGTAATATTGATCCTAATAGTCAAGGTGAAAAGAAAGAGAAAGGGAGGGGGACATGAAGGGATAGGGTCAGAGAAAGGGAGAGGAGGGGAGGGGAGGGGACAAGGGAAAGGGAAGGAGAGGAGAGAAAAAGAGAGAAAAGGAGAGGAAAGGGAAAGAAAGAAAGAAAGAAAGAAAACCAGACCTCAGAAGAGACATTGTTACTACTGCAGTCATAGAGAAACTGGCACAGTATAATTAGCTCACACAGGAAACAGACCCAATAAATGACTATTTTTAGAGGAATTTAAACATAAAATCCTAATAATACCTTTTTGGTTCTCTTCTCTTCTTCAAATATCACTTATCTCAGATCTTAGTGTCAACTTTATATTAGAGCATGTGGCTCTTGTTCACCTGTGTACCAAATATATACATAACCAATGCAAAGAAACAGAAGTAGTAAATACTTTTAAATTGTTTAACACTTCCATAACAGAGACTAACTGCTTCTTTGTTTTAAAAAATACTTTGTAAGTGAATTTCAACTAAATTGAAGAGGTTAGCCTAAAAAGAAAATCTCCCAATCGATTCTCCTCTTATATGAATAGAGAGCCTTGTCAACTTTTGAAATAAAAAGAACAACTAGTGGTAAATGAAGACTAATCCAGCTTCATCTCCAATGATAAGAATCTGAGATTTACAGAAAGCCCATAAAGTTCATCCAACCTCACTTTTAGAAATGAAGGAACTCTGGATTCTTAAGTTGGTTTAGGAAAAATCCAGACTCAAAACTTTTGTCTCTTTCTTCAGTTCATTTATAATCAGGTTTCAAGAATTTCCTAAGTTGCTTCCAAGGCAGAAACATTTTTCTCTAGATAATTCATCCCACCTAAATATCATTAAAGTGTGATTGGCATGGAGCCCTCAGGGAGCTGACACCCAGAGGGAGAAGCACACAATACTAATAGCTAGAAAGGCGCCAACTGGTTCTAAATCGGCAGCTCCAATGCCTGGCAAAACACGATATATCTAAGCAAAGGGAACTTTGATGATGATCACTAGACATTGTGTAGCATCACAATTCTGCTTGGCAAGGAATAAATCAGGACTGAAAATGTCACCTTAGTCATGGAGTAGCTTCACTCACACAGTGGAGGAAGCCAAACTTTAGGCCAAGATCCCACAGAAAAATTTCAAACAAGCAGCTACTCCCCTTGCACATCAATCAAAAAGGTGATTGCCCTGAGATATACTAAGTATAGGTAGCAAGTCTGCTTAGAATAAAATAGAGAGCCAAGAACTACAGCAACTTATTCTTAAAGAGAAAACAGTATCTTGAGAAATTCTTTCCTAAATATATGCTTATTTTCATACATTTCAATGGTTCCAGCAAATATATTTTCAATTTTATATTGTCCCAAGGGGTTTCCTTGTTGTGTTTAATGATAAGTTGACTCGTTTAAGTCAACAATAGTTCTTAGGAGTTTGGAACACACAAGGCAAAATTAAGCAAAGTTAGTAAAAGTGACAGTCCAAATCATCAAGTACAAAGGGCAGGACAAGTGCCTCCAGTAACAGGAAGATAGCCCCAAAGAGAGAGAAGGACACAGGCAGTGTACACATTAGGAAACAGAAGTAAGTTTTTCATGTGAACTACAGTATCAACCACTATTGAGTAGGTAGTGGCAGCAACACCTACAAGTACAATCTTAGCACTAGATTGGCGCTAGACAACCCTATGGTAAAATGTAACTAGAATCCTAGGTCAGAGGTCCAACTCCTGGGATTCCAACATGTTAGGTTAAAGAATGATCAGTAGTAAAAATCAGAGAAAGGAGATTTATTAGCACATCACGGGCATGCTGTAGGAAGTGTTAAGTAAGCATTTCAGCTCACCTTTGGGGTACTGACATGAGCTTCATGTTTAAATAGAGGAAGAACTGGAGCAGGAGATGAGAGGTAAGCATAATCAAGCAGTTCCATCAAAGTGTGGCCTGGTTAATCATTATCTCAGGTCTGGTTTTGCGGGGGTTCCAGGGAAGTTGTTATCCCTGTCATCACTTGTCTCCCTCCCGTAAGATGAAACTCCTGCTCCAGGGTGCAGTCTCATCACCATAGGTAATTGTCTTTATTTAGGGGGTGATCTGACCAGTGAGGTTCATCTGTTCCTGGGGATAGTTTCAGTCCCTTGGCATAAAGCTGTTATCAATCAATCTTGTTATTCCAGGAATTCCAGGTGACTGCAGGAGAGAGATTCAGAGCAAAAGGAGACAGATGCAAAATAGAGGCAGGGATGTCAAGCTCTTATTCTGTTTTCAGTTAACTTGCGAGCTCAAGAAGGACCCAGTGCTTTTTAGCAAAAGCAGTTTCTGAATACCTGCTATAAAACTACTTAATGTAACTGAAAAGACAGAAGCAGATGTTAGCAATGATAACCCAAAGAGCAAAACTCTTAAAATATGTGGATAAAATTATTGCAGCAATTTCTCCCTGACCTGGAGCTTCAATAATATTTGTAAAATATTTACAAATTTCACAACAAAGCAATCTCAACTATCCTCCTTCTGAAACATGAAAAGTAGGAACAACAAAGTTTTTGAAAAAGGTCTTCCTTACTTTTTTGAAATATAAAGGAATTCTATTGTTCTAACATGATTTTTATTTTTTAATTTTTCTAGAAAATATCCACCTTATCTTAAGATCAATTCAAAGTTTGAAAGAACAAAGGTAAATACAATTGTCAAAAACTTCATCTTTTAAGGGCAAAACAATTTCTGCCGGGTGTCGAGGGGGTGAGGGGGAGAGGGAGGGGGCGGGGTGGGTGGTAAGGAAGGGGGTGGGGGCAGGGGGGAGAAATGACCCAAGCATTGTATGCACATATGAATTAAAAAAAAAAACTTCATCTTTAGTGCTTGCTTCAGCAGCACATATACTAAAATTGGAATGATACAGAGAAGATGAGCATGGCCCCTGTACAAGGATGACACATAAATTCATGAAGCAATCCATATTTTTTCATGTTCTTCTATTGCAACTTAAAATAAATGTCAAATAAAGTGTGTCATGCTATAAACATCTAAAAAAAACTTCATCATTTGAAAACCTGAGACTTCCCAAGTAGACTGGCAGATTAGAAGTTTCCTCAATTCCACTCCTTGAATGAAAAGAATCAGAGTAACAAAGGAGAGGAAGTGAGGAAGAACATCAAAAATCAAGAAAGAGGTGACAGGACAACAATTAAAGGACAGAGAAACAGAAAGACAATACAGTGAAAAGTAAGAAACATTCAACAGCTTCAATCCTGGCTCCTTAGTGGGGAGGGGAAGTCAAAGTTTTTTAAAAGCACAAGGTAAGCCAGGCAGCCCTGGTGACAAGAGACCGGCAATCCTAGTCACAGGAGAAATCCACAGTTCTCACAAAGATTAAATCCAATGCAGGGATTTGGTATGAGAGTGATTCCTCCTACATGTAGGCTAGCACTGGAGAAGAAATCCATTTATTTGCTGCCCATATCTTGGTGATCTATAGCCAAGTGCCCTGCTGAGAGGGGGCCTACTGTTAGAGACTGAGCTACTCTGGGAACCTGAAAACAGAATAATCACAAGTTAGGGAGCCTGGAAACACCTGCCACTGGGTAGGAGATGGAAAGGGGTATGTTGCACAAGGACTTGCTGAGAAACTTAAGCAGCAGGGAGGTCAAACTGTGGAGGGCACTGTGGTCAGTGGCCCTCTCCTCTGAGGTGAGGAGTAAGTTCCACTGCCTATGGATTACTGCAAAGATTGAGCGCTCTGAGCCCATGACCAGCAGACAGTTTGGCCTCTGGAGCTACTACATGGCCTCATGTGGTTTGCTGCCAGGTGGGACTGAGAGTTCTGTACCCACATCTGATGGATTGCTCAATTTCTGCAGTCTGTTCCTTCCAGCAAAATGGTCTACTGCTAGTCATGTTCTGAAAGCACTGAGACTGGCAGAGTTCTAGTTCCCTTGGTTTACCTCCTCCGGTGAAGAACTCAGTAATCTGTTCATTTACTCATTCTCCAATACACTGAAAGTTAGCCCTCAGCTTGGACATTTGCTGCCTCCAAGTTCACAGACTGGGAACCTCTGAAATGAGTGAGGATCTGCCCATCCTGCAGGCAACAAAGCTCATTAGCACCAGCAGTGGCTCCCAGTATGCAAAGAAGGGAAGTGTCTAAAGTGAATTCAGCCATGACACTGCCAACATACTGTTGACTGGCCAGACACTCAGCTTGCAGATGGCACCAACCTGTACAGTGGGAACAGAGAGGAACTACAACAGACTCCAGCTATGGCCCACTACTCCACCTACACCTGGATGATTCCAATATGAGAGGACTCAGAAAGAAGCTTCTTCAATTCTTTGTATTTTTTAAAGGTATTTTTTTAGTGCTGATTTTACTTTATTTTGAACATTTTTTACTTTATTTGTATTCTTCTTACATTTACCTAATTTTATTTATGTATTTTTCTCTCCATGATCAGATTTTTAATCTCTTGTTCTTCTCTTCATCTCACATTTTTTTCTTTCTCTTCTTTTATTTAATACTGCATCTTCATTCTTTTTTCTTTCTCTTTCCCAACCTTTATTTCATTGTTTTATTATTATTTTTATCTTTTAAAAATTTTCATTTCATACTTTATTCTACATTATTTTTGCCACTTTCTTTCCTATGGTTATTGGTGGTATCATAGCTGTCTCTCTAATTTATGTTTATTGTATTTCCACATAAGGTGTTTTTGTTATTGTTGCTGTGAAGGCATTTTGTTTTCTTCTCTATGAGCAGTACTGGGGATTGAGCCCTCAAGAGATGGCTTTTTACCAAGAAGACCCCCATATGAAACCAAAAGAGATATCAATCCCAACAGATGTGCAAACTACAATATAGAAACACAAGAAATATGAAAATCTAGGCAGCAAAACTTCTCCAAAAGTTTATAACTCTTCAATAACTAAATCCAAAGATATCGAAACTATTGATATGACAGAAAAAGAATTCAAAAGTCTAGTTTTAAAAATGATCAATGACCTAAAGGAGGATTCAAATAAAAAGATGAATGAAGTAAAGAAGTCAATTCAAAACCTGGATGAGATATTCAACAATTTGGACAAGAAATTTACTAAAGAGATAGAGATTCTTAAAAACAAAGTAGAAATCTTGGAAATGAAAAGTTTGATAAATGAAATTATATATCCTGATAGAAAACATTGTCAATAGACTAGTCCAGGTAGAAGAAAGAACTGAAGAATAAAGATTAAAGACAAGGTTGAGGAATTATTGTATTTAGATAATAAAGAAAAAAAAGCATGACCACAACATTCAAGACCTCTAGAACATGATTAAGAGACCAAAACTATAAATCTATATCTCAAAAGGAACTGAGATACAGAGTAAAGGCACAGAAAACCTAGTCAATGAAATTATAGTAGTTATTTCCCCAAATCTAGTGAAAGAAATGCATATCCCAGTACAGGGGACATTTAGAGCTCCAAATAGACAAAACCAGAAAAGAAATTCCCCATGTCATGTTATACTGAAAATGTTAAGTGTACAAAACAAAGAAAGAATACTGAAAGTCACAAGAAAGAAGTTCCAAGTTAATTATAAAAGCAAACCTATCAGAATAACAGAAGATCTCTTAGCAAAAACCCTTACGGTCAGAACACATACTGATGTATTTCAAGCCCCAGAACAAAATAATTGCCAACCAAAATTACTGCATCCAGCAAAACTATGCCTTAATATCAAAGGAAAAGTAAATATGATCCATGACAAGCATAAACTAAATCAATTTATGACCACTAAACCTGCACTGTGTAAGATACTTGAAGAAATATTACACTCAGAAAAGGAATAAAGTCGGGCAAAATTATAAGAACTCAGGAAATAATAAATCTCACTGTAAGAATTGATAAACAAACAAGAATTAGGAAAGAATTAAATATTATTAACTGCAAACCTCTCCAATGAAGAAGACAGAAATAAGTAATACCTGTCAATATTTACCTTAAATCAAACAGTCTTAACTCTCCATTTAAAAGATGCAAACTGGATGAATGGATTTAAAAACAAGACTCAACTATTTGCTATCTGAAAGAAACTCACCTCAATGGAAATGAGCACAGACTGAAAGTGAAAGGATGGAAATTGACAATGAAAGCAAACAAAATTCAAAAGCAAGCAGGAGTAGCTATACTCATATCTGACAAAACAGACTTCAAATCAAAATTAGTAAGAAAGGATATAGAAGATCACTACATATTAATAAAAGGAACAATCAAGCAAGAAAAGATAATGATTACAAATATATATGCACTGAACATTAGAGTACCCAATTTCATAAAGCAAATAGTACTAGACATAAAAAGATAAATAGGTCCAGACACAATAATAGTGGGTGACTTCAATACTACAGTCTAATCAATACATATATCATCAAGACAAAATTAGCAAAGAAACTTCAGAGTTAAAGTATACCATAGAGCAAATGGACTTAAAGACATCTACAGAACATTCCATCCAACTGCTGTAGAATACACATTTTTTTCAGCAGCCCATGGAACTTTCTCCAAAATAGATAGCAAGTAAGGATGTAAATCAAGTTTTAATAAATGTTTAAAAATTTAAACATTAAATTTAAGCACCTAAACAGTGCTTTAATGAACAATGAGATTGAAACAGGGAAAAGTCTTCCAACAAAGGAAAACACCATGACCAGATGGATTCACTGCTCAATTCTACCAAAATTTTAAAGAGGAGTTAACATCAATACTCCTCAGACTGCTCCATGAAATAGAAAGGGCATGACCATTCAAAACTTCTTCTATGAAGTAATAACAACAACAAACTATACACCAATTCCCTTGATGTGCATAGATGCAAAAATCTTCAATAAAATACTTGCAAACTGAATTCAACAACACATTAAAAAGATCAAACACCATCATCAAGTTGGTTTCATTGCAGGGATGCAAAGATGTTTTGGTATATGCAAATCAATAAATGTAATTAAGCACATAAATGGACTCAAGGACAAAAATCACATGATTATTTCAGTTGATGCAAAATTCAACCTCACTTCATGATAAAAGCTTGAAAGAAACTAGGAATAGAAGGATCATACCTCAACATAATAAAGGTTATATATGACAAGCCTATAGTTAACATTATATTGAATAGGGAAAAATGGAAAGCATTTCTTTTAAAATCAGGAATGAGACAAGGGTGTATACTTGCTCCACTCTTATTCAATACAGTGTTTGAATTCTTAATCAGAGCAATAGGCAAGAGAAAAAAAATAAAAGGGATACAAATAGGAAAGGGAGAAGTCAAAATATCCCTATTTGTAGATGATATGATCTTACAACTCTAAAGTCCCTAAAGAATTCACCAGAAAACTCTTAGATATGATAAGTATCTAAGACCAAAGAGCATGATACAAAATCAACATAGAAAAGTCAGCAGATTTTCCATATACCAACAATGAACAGGCTGACAAAGAAATCAGGAAAATAATCCCATTCACTATAGCCTCAAAAAATACTTATGAAAAAGCTAACTAAAGAGGTGAATGACCTCTACAATGAAAACTATGAAACACTGAAGAAACTGAAGAAGACACAAAAAGATGGAAAGACTTCCATGTTCATGGGTCAGCAGAATCAATATTTTGAAAATGGCCATAATACCAAAAGCAATAAATGCAATATCCATCAAAATTCCAATGACATTCTTCACAGAACTAGAAAAATCAATTCTAAAATTCATAAGGAAGCAAAAGTGACCACAAATAGCCAAAGCCATCCTGAGCAAAAAGAGTAATGTTAGAGGTAACACAATACCTCATTTCAAATTGTATTATAGACATAGTAACAAAACCATTATGGTACTGGAACAAAAACAGACATCTAGACCAAGGGAATAGAATATAGGACCCAGAAATAAATCCATGCAACTACAGCCATCCGATTCTCAACAATGGGGTCAAAAACATACATTGGAGAAAAGATGAACTTTTCAAAAAATTTTGTGAGAAAAACTGGATATTCATATGTAGAATAGAAACTATACCCCTATCTCTCACCCTGTAGCAAATAATCAATTCAAAACATATCAGAGATGCCCCACTACTGATGAATGGATCAAGAAAATGTGGTGTTTATACAAAATGGAATTTTACTCAGCCATGAAGAAGAATGAAATCTTACCATTCACAAGTAAATGGATGGAACTGGAGATCATCATCCTGAGCGAGGCTAGCCAGGCTCAGAAGACCAAAAATCGTATGTTCTCCCTCATATGAGGACTTTAGATCTAGGGCAAATACAGCAATGTTGTAGGACTTGGGTCACATGACAAGGGGAGAGCACATATGGGAGGTATGGGGATAGGCAGTAAACCCAAAACTTGAAAGCGTTTGATGTCCCCACTCTAGAAGAACTAATAAAGAAACCTTAAAGCGACAGAGGTCAACATGAGAAGGGGATCAGAAACCAGTGTAAAGATCAGTTAGAGCCAAATCAACTTGGGTTGTAACACATTTGTACATGGAAGTAATGCTAGGAATCTCTCTGTATTGCTATCCTTATCTCAACTAGCAAAAACTCTTTGTCTTCCTTATTATGTTTATGTCTTCTCTTTAACAAAATTAGAGATAAGGGCAGAACAGGTTCTGCCTAGAAGCGAGGGGCAGTGGGGAGAGGGTGAGGGCAGGGGGCAGGGGGGAGAAATGACCCAAACAATGTATGCATATGTGAATACATTAATAATAAAAAAAACCCAACAAAATGTATCAGAGAAAGACCTTACAGAAAGACCTGAAACTTTGAAACTACTCGAGAAAAACACTTCAAGACATAAGCATAGGCAATGACTGTCTGAATTGCACACTAATAACTCAGGAAATAATAGTGACAATTGACAAATGGAATTGTATCATATTAAAAAGCTTCTACAGAACAAAACAAACAACTCACAGAGTGAAGAAACAGCCTAGAGCACTGAAGAAAATCTTTGACAGCTATCCATCTCACAAAGAATTAGAATCTAGAACATATAAAGAACTCAAAAATTCAAATACCAAGAGCAAAAACTCCAATAAATAAATGGGCAAATGAACTGAACAGAGAGTTCTCAAAACAAAAAGTACAAATGGCCAATAAATAGATGAAGAAATGCTCAGTGTCTTAGCCATCAGAGAAATACAAATCAGACTACATTGAGTTCCCATCTCACCATAGTCAGAATGGCTATCACTAAGAAAATAAAAACAAAGAAATGCTAGAGACGATGTGGGGGGAAATTGGACCTTTATACACTGTTAGTAGGAATATAAATTAGTCTTGCCACTATGGAAATCAGTATGGAGATTCCTCAAAAAATTAAAAATAGAACTACCATATGATCCAGTTACATCAATCCTGAGTATATACTCAAAGGAATCAAAGGCAGCATGCAACACCAATACCTACATATTAACCAGGTTATGGAACCAGTCTAGGTGCCTATCAACAGATGAATGCATAAATAGAAATATGATATATATGTATACAAATATATACATAATGGAGTATCATCCAGCCATAAAGAAGAACAAAATCAGGAAAATGGATGGAACTTGGGATCATCATGTTAAGAGAACCGTGTCAGAATCAGAAAGACAAATATCATGTGTTCTCTCACATGTGGGATATGCATTTTTAAAAGACATGAAAATAGAAGGGGGACTATTTGGAAAGAGGAAGTTGGCCAGCAAGTGGGGGTGAGAAACAACTAAGGTAATGGGGGGTAAGTATGATCAAAGTACATTATATACATGTATTAAAATATAATAGTGAAACCCATTATTTTGTACAATTAATATATGCTAATAAAATATTTCCTAAGCAACAAAAGAAATCCTGAAATTTTCTTTATTTTTTGCAGTACTGGGGTTTTAATTCAGGGCTTTACACTTGCTAAGCAGGCACTCTAGCCCTGAAATTTCTTTTTAACAGTACACAGTAAAGCCTGAGTCACTACATAATGCTGTGTGTTGCTGCTCTGCGCTTCTTGCTTCTAGCTGTTACTACAACTTCATATTTCAGGCACTAAAAATTAATATCCTGGGTAATTTTTGTCCTTGTCTGTGTAGTTCTTCCCATATGCAGTAAATGAATAATTTTTTAATTAAATAAATGTGAAATAGTTCAGTTCATGCATAGAAATGGCTTTAATAAGTGTATATTACATACACAATTGTTGAAGAATATGGTTAAGAAACAATATTTTCACACCTGCAACTGTTTATTAGAACCAAGGATCAGAAAAAATAAATTACTTGGAAACTGTATTTTTAAGGATTTCTATAAGTATATTTGCTTTCTTAATAACTTGCATAATAAATGCATCTGCTTGTTAAATTTATCTTAGTCGGGAGATGAAGAAGAAGCCTCATTTACATAAGGACATCATGAACTAAGTCAAAGCTCATTTCAAAGGATACTTTTCAGTCAAAATTAACTTCTCTTCTTCTGTAAGAGTTTTCATAGCTCGTAGCAAACATTCTTTTAAAGTACACATGGAATATTTTTATAGGGTGGAATACAGACAGAGCCACAAAACAAGTCTCAATAAATTTGAAGACTCTATATTCATACAAAGTGTATTTTCTCACCATAAACTCTGAATCAGTGAAGTGTGGTCTGTATTACTGATGAAGCCTGCCTCTTCCCGATACATAAGGAATTTCCAAATAGAAGGCATGATTGTAATGCTAGGCATGGTGGCACATATTTGTTATCCCAGCACTGGGGAGGTAGAGATAGAAAGATTGTGAGTTCAAGGCCAGTAGGGCCCAAAGTGAGATCCTGCTCCCCACCTCCCCCCCAAAAGGACCACTGTGTGGCCTGGATGATATTAAACATACAATGGCTACACAGGACTATTCCACCTCCACACTACCTCCCTTCCATTTTCAGCCTAATGGGCTGGACACATTGTCAGCTAATATCCAATGTGAACAGAAGCAGACTCTTAACCTAGTCATACGAGATGAAGGGATTTCATCAACTTATCAATGTTTTGTGATAAAGAATTAGAAGTGGTAACAGAAAACCACTGGATATCTCTTGAAGATTTATTTTATATATTTACCTCTCAATTGCTAGAGATAAATTGCATATAATTCACATTCCAAGGTGTGGGTTTAATATTTCCCCAAGTTTTTATTGTCATCATACCCAGACTAATGTCAAGTACTTCCCTAAATCCATTGTTAACAAAATCCATAAGAAGAATCCAAGTTAAAAATTCATTTCTTACTTCTTTGTCCTAAAAACCTGGTAGAAATACATGTAGTCTACTTTTTCTAAGGGAGATAGTTCACATCAGTCTGAGTGGAATCAAAGAATAGAATAAGAAGAGGAATGAATAACTTCTTGTGAAATAGTCTACCCCTTCCCCAAATCCCACCTATCCAATAGGACACAATTTCATGATGAAGCCTGTTGTCAACTACCTACTTCTTAAAATATGATACTATTTTGGAGAATGCCTGGTCAAGGGGATGTTCTAATATGATCCAAGGAACCCTGGTGGGGTTCCACTGAACTCCTATTGAGGGGCTGTAGAACATGACTTGACTGTCATGGGGCACCCGAACAGAGTTCTCCTTTTTCTTTTTGTTTACTCTTCTAGTAATTTATCAGTGGGGCAGGGATCTGTGATTTAAGGGTTTAAAGCCACTGGGGACAGAGTCACTTCTACAATGAGGAAGGTCACAAATTTTCTAACCATGAAACTGGAAAAATCTCTCTCTCAAAAAAACAAACCCAAACACACTAGTTATTTCAGCATTCTGGAACTTGACCATAGGCATACAACAAGCAGAAGCACTAATTCATGGACATTACTGAACCTCAATTAAAAAAGAACTGGAGGCTGCAGGAGTCATACTTAGGCCTGCTCCCACCCCTACCTTCCTACCCTGTCTCCTGCCAGTTCTAACAGTGCAGTAGTTCAACCAGGGAAGGGTAAGCTATGAATACCAGTAGCTTTATTGTGTCTGCTTGAAGTGGAGGAAGGTCATTGATAACCTTTCATTAATTTTTAAGTGAATTTTTTATTAGCATATATTAGTTATATGGGGGGGTTTCATTGTGACATTTACTGTGCTTATAATGTATCTTAATTAGATTCACCTCTCCATCCTTCTTCCTCATCCCCCTTCCTCCAATTCATATAACATCAAATTTAACATCTTAACCAATTTTTAAGATCATTCATATTAAAATACAGCCAATCTCCAGAACTCTTTTTTAAATTTTTAAATTTTTTTATTATTCATATGTGCATACAATGCTTGGGTCATTGCTCCCCCCTGCCCCCACCCCCTCCCTTACCACCCACTCTGCCCCTCCCTTTCCTCCCCACTCCCACAATACCCGGCAGAAACTATATTGCCTTATCTATAATTTTGTTGAAGAAAAAGTATAAGCAATAATAGGAAGGAACAAGGGTTTCTGCAAGTTGAGATAAGGATAGCTATACAGGGAGTTGACTCACATTAATTTCCTGTGCGTGTGTGTTACCTTCTAGGTTAATTTTTGATCTAACCTTTTCTCTAGTTCCTGGTCCCCCATTCCTATTGGCCTCAGTTGCTTTTAAGGTATCTGCTTTAGTTTCTCTGCATTGAGGACAACAAATGCTAGCTAATTTTTTAGGTGTCTTACCTATCCTCACCCCTCCCTTGTGTGCTCTTGCTTTTATCATGTGCTCAAAGTCCAATCCCATTGCTGTGTTTGCCCTTGATCTAATGTCTGAATATGAGGGAGAACATAGTATTTTTGGTCTTTTGGGCCAGGCTAATCTCACTCAGAATGATGTTCTCCAATTCCATCCATTTACCAGCGAATGATAACATTTTGCTCTTCTTCATGGCTGCATAAAATTCCATTGTGTATAGATACCACATTTTCTTGATCCATTCGTCAGTAGTGGGGCATCTTGGCTGTTTCCATAACTTGGCTATTGTGAATAGTGCCGCAATAAACATGGGTGTGCAGGTGCCTCTGGAGTAACCTGTGTCACAGTCTTTTAGGTATATCCCCAAGAGTGGTATTGCTGGATCAATGTTTAGCTTTTTAAGAAGCCTCCAAATTTTCTTCCAGAGTGGTTGTACTAGTTTACATTCCCACCAGCAGTGTAAGAGGGTTTCTTTTTCCCCACATCCTCGCCAACACCTGTTGTTGGTGGTGTTGCTAATGATGGCTGTCCTAACAGGGGTGAGGTGGAATCTTAGTGTGGTTTTAATTTGCATTTCCTTTATTGCTAGAGATGGTGAACATATTTTCATGTGTTTTTTGGCCATTTGATGTTCTTCTTCTGAGAAAGTTCTGTTTAGTTCACTTGCCCATTTCTTTATTGGCTCATTAGTTTTTGGAGAATTTAGTAGTTCTATTTTGATCTGGTCTGTTTGGTGTCCTGGAGGCCTCTTGCATCTGTATGGGCAAAGTTTTCTCTAGATTTGGGAAATTTTCCGTTATTATTTTGTTGAATATATTATGCATTCCCTTTGCTTGCACCTCTTCTCCTTCTTTGATGCCCATGATTCTCAAGTTTGGTCTTTTGATTGAGTCATTGAGTTCTTGCATTTTATTTTCACAAGTCTTGAGTTGTTTAATTAATAGTTCTTCAGTTTTTCCTTTAATTACCATTTCATCTTCGAGTTCTGAGATTCTGTCTTCTGTTTGTTCTATTCTGCTGGATTGGCCTTCTGTTTTGTTTTGCAATTCTGTTTCATTCTTTTTTCTGAGGTTTTCCATATCCTGGGTGGTTTCCTCTTTAATGTTGTCTATTTTTGTACTGAGTTCATTTATCTCTTTATTAATCGTGTTCTCTGTTTCACTTTGGTATTTATACAGTGCGTCTATGGTTTCCTTTATTTCTTCTTTTGCTTTTTCAAATTCTCTATTTTTGTTGTCTTGGAATTTCTTGAGTGTCTCCTGTACATTTTGGTTGACCCTATCCAGTATCATCTCTATAAAATTCTCATTGAGTACCTGTAGTATGTCTTCTTTTTAATTATTCTTGTGGGCTTTATTGGGTTCTTTGGCATAGTTTATCTTCATTTTGTTGGAGTCTGGATCTGAGTATCTATTTCCTTCATTTCCCTTTGGTTCCTGTACTAATTTTTTTGTGGGGAAACTGGTTTCCACGTTTTTTCTGTCTTCCCGTCATTGCCCTTGGTATTGTTATTTTCCCTGTACTGTGTGCAATTAAGTATTTTCTGGCTTGTAATAATAGCACTAGTGATATTTAGAATAGAAGGGTGAGAGGAGATGGAAAGCAAAGAAGTTAAAGGAAAAGGGAAAAACAAATAAACTAGTAGAAAAAACAAAACAAACAAACAAAAAATGTTTCAAAGATATAAATAGGAAGAGACAGCGTACTAATCAACTGTAAGCTAAAAAGGCATTAGAGAGACAGAGAGTGGATTGAAAATAAAAAATAAAAAGAGTAAAGATAAGAATAAAAATAAAAAATAAGTAAATGAAAGAAAAAAAAATAATGGGAGAGATTCCAAGATGGCAGCTAGAGGGAGGAAGCAGAAAGTGTGCCTCCTATAGTAAAATCTAGGAGAGACACTGCAGACACACCTTGCGGGCAAAACTACCGAGAAGAGGCAAAACTTTGACCCTTCCACACCTCCAGCCTGCGCAGAGAATCTCCACTTCACGTTAAAAGGAGAAACCAGGAGGGCCCCTGGGCTGCCAGCCGCCCGTGCCCAGATGGCTTGGGAAGATGCGGACAAGGTGAGCTTAGCAGTACTGCGGTACTCCCACAGACAACCCGGGGCCAGAGCAGCATAGCCCCCTGGACAGACCAACATCCACCCGAGGAAAAAAAGAGAAAATGAGTAATAAGCAATAAAAACAATAAAGATACATGGGAAAGAGGGTGGGGTGCACTGAGCACCAAAGAATGGGGGAAGGGAATCCTTCCCGGAACTGTAAATAAACAAGCCAGGCAGGCCGGAGAGGCTCCAGTGGGAGTGGAGGCGCGCACCCAGCAACCAGGAGTGGGAAAGCTTGTGAGAGTGGCGGAGGGAGGAAAACTCCACAGGAGAGGAGGGAAGACCCACCTCCCACATGAGCTGTAAACAAACATGGCGGTTGGCAGGAGCAGCAGCACCACCCAGTAATCAGGAGCAGGAAAGCTTGAAAAGTGGCAGTGGGAGGAAAACTCCACAGGAGAGGGGGGAGGACCCACTTCCCACATGAACTGTAAACAAACACGCAGGCCAGAGAAAGCGGGTGCAGTGTCACCTTTCCCAGTGTACTTGGAAAGGGGAAAGCTTGTAGCAGAGGCTCATGCACAGGAGAACTCTGAGTAAACAAAGCCTGCAGGGCCAGGTGAGTGTTAAGCTCACCCCAGAGATCTGCATAAACAACACCTCCAGCAACAGCAGGCTGACAGCAGTGGGCCGGCAAGCCACAGCTGCAGATAGCATTCACACAACAGTCTCCAGACTCTTTTTTTTTTTTCTCTCTCCCTACATTTGATGAGAGAACAACCGAACTACACCTGCATGCTGAAAAACTTACTGAAACTGTATTGCATTTGAACTTGGGACACTTTGTGGGGTTTTTTTTTGTGTGCAGTTTTGTTCTACTTTATGCGTCCCCTTTGATGAGACAACTACAGAACAACATCTGAGGCACCATCTCCAGGACTGGAGACTGAGACGGACACCAAAATTATTAAGACTGAAACTTCATTGCATTTGAACTTGGAGGTTTTTTTTCTTTTTTAATCAATTTTTCATTTTGTTTTATTTTATTTTTATATATGTATATATTTCTCTCATTTGCTTATTTTTTATTTTTATTATCTTTATTTTTATTTTTTATTTTCAATCCTCTGTCTCTCTAATGCCTGTTCAGCTTACTGTCGATTAGTACACTAACGCTCCCTGTTTATACCTTTGAAACTTTCTTGTTTGATTCCTTGTTTTCTCCTACTTGTCGGTTTATTTGTTTTTCCCTTTTCTTTAACTTCTTGCTTTCCATCTACTCTCACCCTTCCATTCTAAATATTACCATTGTTATTATTACAAGCTAGAAAATACTTAATTGCACACAGTATAGGGACAGTAACAACACCAAGGACAATGACAGGAAGACAGAAAAATAGGGAAACCAGTTTCCCCACAGCAAAAAATTAGTACAGGAACCAGAGGGAAATGAAGAAAACAGATATTCAGATCCAGACTCCAACAAAATGAAGATAAACTTTGCCAAAGAACCCAATAAAGCCCACAAGAATAATTTAAAAAAAGACATACTACAGGTACTCAATGAGAATTTTATAGAGATGATACTGGACAGGGCCAAACAAAATGTACAGGAGACACTCAAGAAATTCCAAGACAACAAAAATAGAGAATTTGAAAAAGCAAAAGAAGAAATAAAGGAAACCATAGAAGCACTGTATAAATACCAAAGTGAAACAGAGAACATGATTAATAAAGAGATAAATGAACTCAGTACAAAAATAGACAACATTAAAGAGGAAACCACCCAGGATGTGGAAAACCTCAGAAAAAAGAATGAAACAGAACTGCAAAACAAAACAGAAGGCCAATCCAGCAGAATAGAACAAACAGAAGACAGAATCTCAGAACTCGAAGATGAAATGGTAATTAAAGGAAAAACTGAAGAACTATTAATTAAACAATTCAAGACCTGTGAAAATAAAATGCAAGAACTCAATGACTCAATCAAAAGACCAAACTTGAGAATCATGGGCATCGAAGAAGGAGAAGAGGTGCAAGCAAAGGGAATGAGTAATATATTCAACAAAATAATAATGGAAAATTTCCCAAATCTAGAGAAAGATATTCCCATACAGATGCAAGAGGCCTCCAGGACACCAAACTGACCAGATCAAAATAGAACTACTCCACGACATATCATCATTAAAACAACAAGTTCAGAAACTAGGGAAAGAATATTGAAGGCTGTAAGAGAGAAAAAACAAGTAACATACAAAGGTAAACCCATCAAAATCACAGCAGACTTCTCAACAGAAACATTAAAAGAAAGAAGAGTGTGGGGTGAGATCTTCCGGGCACTGAATGAAAATAACTTCAACCCCAGGATACTCTACCCAGCAAAACTATCATTCAAAATAGATGGAGCAATAAAAGTCTTCCATGATAAGTAGAAACTAAAACAATATGTGACCACAAAGCCACCATTACAAAAGATTCTGCAAGGGATTCTGCACACAGAAGGTGAAACCCAACTTAACCATAAAAAGACAGGCAGCACCAAACCACAGGAAAAGAAAAAGCAAGAAAGTAGAGAGTAACCTCAACTTAGGTACACACAATCAAACCTTCAAACAACTAAGACAACTAAATGACAGGAATCACCACATATGTATCAGTACTAACACTTAATGTTAATGGACTTAATTCCCCCATCAAAAGGCAATGCTTGATGAAATGGATTAAAGAGGAAGATCCAACAATTTGTTGCTTTACAGGAAACCCATCTCACCAACAGAAATAAGCATAGGCTAAGGATGAAAGGCTGGAAGAAGATTTAGCAAGCCAATGGCCCCTGAAAACAGACAGGAGTTGCAATACTTCTCTCTGACAAAGTAGACTTCAAACCTACATTGATCAAACGAGATAAAGAAGGACATTCCATGCTAATAAAAGGGGAAATAGACCAAAAGGAAATAATAATCATCAACCTGTATGCACCCAATGTCAACGCACCCAATTTCATCAAACATACCCTGAAAGACCTAAAAGCATATATTAACTCCAACACAGTGGTTGTGGGAGACTTTAACACCCCGTTATCATCAATAGATAGGTCATCCAAACAAAAAATCAATAAAGAAATCCAAGATCTGAAATATACAACAGATCAAATGGACCTACTTGATGTCTACAGAACATTTCATCCAACTTCTACACAATATACATTCTTCTCAGCAGCCCATAGAACCTTCTCCAAAATAGATCATATCCTAGGGCACAAAGCAAGTCTCAGCAAATATAAGAAAATAGAAATTATACCGTGCATACTATCTGATCACAATGCAGTAAAAGTAGAACTCAACAACAAAAGTAAAGACAAAAAACATGCAAACAGCTGGAAACTAAATAACACATTACTTAATGAAGAATGGATCATTGAGGAAATAAAAGAGGAAATAAAAAAGTTCCTGGAAGTCAATGAAAATGAAAACACAACCTACTGGAACCTATGGGACACAGCAAAGGCAGTCCTGAGAGGAAAGTTTACAACCATGAGTGCATATATTAAAAAGACTGAAAGATCCCAAATCAGTGACCTACTGATACATCTCAAACTCCTAGAAAAACAAGAACAAGCAAAAACCAATACAAATAGAAGGAGAGAAATAATCAAAATAAGAGCTGAAATCAACGAAATAGAAACCAAAAAACCATACAAAGAATTAATGAAACAAAAAGTTGTTTCTTTGAAAAAATAAACAAGATCGACAGACCCCTGGCAAACCTGACTAAAATGAGGAGGGAAATAGCCAAGGCAATACTCAGTCAAAAGAACAATGCTGGAGGTATCACAATACCTGACTTCAAACTATATTACAAAGCAATAACACTAAAAACAGCATGGTACTGGCACAAAAACAGACATGAAGACCAGTGGAACAGAATAGAGGAACCAGATATGAAGCCACACAACTATAACCAACTTATCTTTGACAAAGGAGCTAAAAATATACGATGGAGAAATAGCAGCCTCTTCAACAAAAACTGCTGGGAAAACTGGTTAGCACTCTGCCAAAAACTGAAACTAGATCCATGTATATCACCCTATACCAAGATTAACTCAAAATGGATCAAGGATCTTAATATCAGACCCCAAACTCTAAAGTTGATACAAGAAAGAGTAGGAAATACTCTGGAGTTAGTACGTATAGGTAAGAACTTTCTCAACGAAACCCCAGCAGCACAGCAACTAAGAGATAAATGGGACCTCATAAAACTAAAAAGCTTCTGTTCATCAAAAGAAATGGTCTCTAAACCGAAGAGAACACCCACAGAGTGGGAGAAAATATTTGCCAGCTACACATCAGACAAAGGACTGATAACCAGAATATATAGGGAACTTAAAAAACTAAATTCTCCCAAAATTAATGAACCAATAAAGAAATGGGCACGTGAACTAAACAGAACTTTCTCAAAAGAAGAAATTCAAATGGCCAAAAAACACATGAAAAAATGCTCAGCATCCCTAGCAATAAAGGAAACGCAAATTAAAAGCACGCTAAGATTCCACCTCACCCCTGTTAGAATAGCCATCATTAGCAACACCACGAACAACAGGTGTTGGCGAGGATGCAGGGGAAAAAGGAATCCTCTTACACTGTTGGTGGGAATGTAAACTAGTACAACCACTGTGGAAAAAATTTGGAGGCTACTTAAAAAGCTAGACATCGATCTACCATTTGATCCAGCAATACCACTCTTGGGGATATACCCAAAAGACTGTGACACACGTTATTCCAGAGACACCTGCACATCCATGTTTATTGCAGCACTATTCACAATAGCCAAGTTATGGAAACAGCCAAGATGCCCCACCACTGACGAATGGATCAAGAAACTGTGGTATCTATACACAATGGAATTTTATGCAGCCATGAAGAAGAACGAAATGTTATCATTCGCTGGTAAATGGATGGAATTGGAGAATATCATTCTGAGTGAGGTTAGCCTGGCCCAAAAGACCAAAAATCATATGTTCTCCCTCATATGTGGACATTACATAAAGGGCAAACACAACAAGGGGATTGGACTTTGAGCACCTGATGAAAGCAAGAGCACACAAGGCAGGGGTGAGGATAGGTAAGACACCTAAAAAATTAGCTAGCATTTTTGCCCTTAATGCAGAGAAACTAAAGCAGATACCTTAAAAGCAACTGAGGCCAATAGGAATAGGGGACCAGGAACTAGAGAAAATGTTAGATCAAAAAGAATTAACCTAGAAGGTAACACACATGCACAGCAATTAATGTGAGTCAACTCTCTGTATAGCTATCCTTATGTCAACCAGCAAAAACACCTGTTCCTTCCTATTATTGCTTATACGCTCTATTCAACAAAATTAGAGATAAGAGCAAAATAGTTTCTGCTGGGTATTGAGGGATTGAGGGGGAGAGGGAGGTGGTGGTGTGGGTGGTAAGGGCGGGGGGGCAGGGGGGAGAAATGACCCAAACCTTGTATGCACATATGAATAATCAAACAATAAAAAGAGAAAAAAATTAAAAATTAAAATAAAAAAAAATCTCCAAGTTCATATGCAATGAAGTTTCAGTCTTAATAATTTTGGTATTTGTCCCTCAGTCTCCAATCCTGGAGATGGTGCCTCAGATGTTGTTCTGTAGTTGTCTCATGAAAGGGAAAAAATAAAATAGAATAAAACCGCACAAAACAAAACAAAAAAAACCCACAAAGTGTCCCAAGTTCAAATGCAATACAGTTTCAGTAAGTTTTTCAGCATGCAGGTGTAGTTCGATTGTTTTCTCATCAAAGGTAGGGAGAGAGAAAAAAAAGAGTCTGGAGACAGGTCTGTGAATATCTATCTGTGGCTGTGGCTTGCCTGCCCGCTGCTGTCAGCCTGCTTTTGCTGGAGAATTTATTTATGCAGATCTCTGGGGTGAGCTTAGCACTCACCTGGCCCCACAGGGTTTGTTTACTCAGAGTTCTCCTGTGCACGAGCTGCTGTTACAAGCTTTCCCCTTTCCAAGCACACTGGGGGAGGTGACACTGCATGCATTTTCTCAGGCCTGTGTGTTTATTTACAGTTCACATGGGAGGTGGGTCTTCCCCCATCTCCTGTGGAGTTTTCCACCCACTGCCGCTTTTACAAGCTTTCCCATTCCTGATTGCTGGGCATGTGCTGTTGCTCCTGCCTGCCAGCATGTTTGTTTGCAGCTCACGTGGGAGGTGGGTCTTCCCCCCTCTCCTCTGGAGTTTTCCTCCCTCCACCACTCTCACAAGCTTTCCTGCTCCTGGTTGCTGGGCACATGCTGCCACTCCCACCCTCTCCGGCCAGGCCCAGCTTGTTGCTTTACAGTTCCGGGAGGGATTCCCCTCTCCACCTCTTCGGTGCTCAGGGCACCCCACCCTCTTTGCTATGTGTGTTTATTGTTCTTATTGCTTATTACTCAGTTTCTCTTTTTTCCCTGGGTCGAGGCCGGTTCATCCAGGGGGCTATGCAGCTCTGGCCCAGGGTTGTCTGTGGAAGTACTGAGTACTGCTTAGCTCACCTTGTCCACGTCTTCCCAAGCCGTCTGGGCACGGGTATCTGGTGGCAGCCTGGGGGCCCTCCTGGTTTCTCCGTTTAACGTGAAGTTGATGCTCTGCGCAGGCTGGAGGTGTGGAGGGGGGTCAAAGTTTTGCCTCTTCTCGGTGGCCTTGCCTGCAAGGTGTGTCTCCAGCATCTCTACAAGATTTCACTTTAGGAGGCACACTTTCTGCTTTCTCTCTCTAGCCGTCATCTTGGAATCTCTCCAGAACTCTTTTTAAATTGCAAAACTGAAATTCTATATCCATTAAACAAGAATTCCTCTGTACTCTTTTCTCTCCAGCACCCAGAAACAGCTATTCCACTCTCTGTCTCTATGAACTTGACTATACTGAGTACCTTGTGTAACTGCAATCATATGGTACCCATCTTTGTGTGACTGCCTGGTATATCTTACTTAGCATAATGTACAGAAGGTCCATCCATGGTATAGAATGTGTTAGAATTTCCTTCTTTTTAAAGACTGTACAATATTCCACTGTATATACATTTTTTTTCTTATTTTTCTGTTCATGTGTTGATGGATGCTTGGGTTGGTTCCACCTTTTGGCTCTGGTGAATAATGCTGCTATGAACACAGATTTACAAGTATCTCTTTGAGATCCTGCTTTCAATTCTTTTGGACACATACCCAGAAGTAGAATTGTTGAAATGTATAATTCTATTTTTATTTTTTGGAAGAATAATCATGCTCTCTCATAGTGGCCGCAATATTTTATATTTACCACCATCTAGGTGGTAACAAGGGTTCCAATACTTGTTCTTTTATGTTTTTATTTTTTATAAACAAGTGATGTGGTATCTCATTGTGGTTTTGATTTACATTTCTTTAATAATTAGTGATGCTGAACATGTGGAGAAGTGTCTATTCAAATCCTGTGCTCATTTTTTTTTTCATGGTACTGGGGCTAGAACTCAGGGCTTTGCATTTGCAAAACAGGTGTCTATCTCTTGAGTCATACCTTCAGTCCATGTGCTCATTTTTTAATCAGGTTATAATATGACCACCTTATTGGTGGATTTATTACATGCAGTTTTGACTAAGTGTAGTCATAACTAACTCAATAAATAAATACATAATCATTCTAAAGAAATTTCAAAGCTGGGTGCAGTCAAAGCTACTCAGGAGGAAGAGATTAGGAGGATCACATTTAGGCTAACTCAGGCAAAAAGTTTGTGAGATGTCCTTCTCAACCAATAGCTGGGCATTGTGGAGTACACACCTGTTATATCAGCTATACAGGAAGCATAAATAGGAGTATCACAGTCCAGGCCAGCCTGGGCAAATAGGGACACCCTATCCCAAAAGTAACTTAAGCAACAAGGGCTGAGGGCATGGCTTAAATGGAAGGAGATTTTATATTTGTCTATTTATTGGAAAAAAATAATATTGTTACTATGCCAATACTATCCAAAGCTATATATAAATTTAATGCAATCCTTATCAAAATCCCAATGGCATTTTTTTTCTTGCAAAAGTATAAAAATCCATCCTAAAATTCATACAGAAACTTAGGGGCCCCAAATAACTAAAACAATCTTGAAAAAGAGCAAAGTTAGAGAGTTCATGCTTTTGGATTTCAAAATTGTTTGCAAAGCTATGGTAATCAAGACTACATGATGCTGACTTCTCACTTATGTGGTCAAATGGTTTTTGACAAGGTTGCCAAGACCATTCAATGGAGAAAGGACAGTTTTTTCAACAAATGAAGTTGGGAAGAGGGAATATCCATATACTAAACAATGGAGTTAGTCTTTTAGCGTACACAATTTGTAAAAATTAACTCAAAGAGGATCAAAGACCTAAATGTAAGAGCTAAAATTTTCTGAGATAAAAATATAGAAGAATAGATTTGGCAATGGTTTCTTGAATATAATATATCTAAAGCAGAGGCAAGAAAGTAAAAATAGATAAATTGAATTACATCAAAATTAAAAATGTCTATACATCAACAGACACAGTCAAATGAATGAAAGCAACCTATCAAGAGGGAGAAAATACATGCAAGTCATGTAACTGACAAGAGGTTACTATTCAGAACATATAAAGAACACCTATAACTCAATAGCAACAACAAAACCCCCCACATACAGTAGACCCTTATCAGGATACATAAAATTTAGTACTGTACTGTGGATGCTTGATTCATTTTTCCCATAATTTCACCCACCTTATGCTAAAGACACCACCTTTCAACAAATCGCAGATTTTTACTTTTATCACATAAAAGCACATTTCATGTCCTTTTTAGCTTGGGAGGATTACCATAACTTTTATCATGCTTTTTGGGCACTCTTTACTTTTTGGGAGGTACAGTTTCACAAAATTAAGAACAGGGAAACAGTAGATCACACAATGATTTAAACATAACCGATGATAATGTGGAACTGACTAAGAGCTGTTCCACAACAACTGAGCTGCATAATAATGCATGTGCAGGTATTTATTTAAAATTTCTGTTTTTGAAATTTCTTTTTTTTTAATTATCTTTTATTTGTTTGGGTTTTTTGGGGGTGGTACTGGAATTTGAACTCAAGGCCTCTTGCCTTGAGTCTTTAATTTCTTCCATTAATATCTTGTAGTTTTCAGTGGATCAGTCTTTCATCTCTTTTTATTCCTAGATATTTTATTCTTTTTGATTGTAATGTGAATGGAATTTTCTAAATTTCCTTCTCAGATTGTTCATTGTTAGCATACAAGAATGCAACTGACTTTTGTGTGTTGATTTTGTATCCTGAAAATTTATTAAACTAATTTGTTAGTTCTAACATTTTTATTGTAGAATCTTTTAGATTTTCTACATATAAGATCATGTCATCTGTAACTAGACATCATTTTACTTCTTTGTTTCCAACTTAGACACACTTAATTCCTTTTATTCCTGTTGCTTTATTGTTCTGACTAGGACTTCCAGTCTGTATTAATTAGAACTAGTGAAAGCAGAATCCTTACCTCATACCTTACCTTAGAAGGAAAGATTTCAGTCTTCTACAATTGAGTAGATATTAGCTGCGATGGTTATCAACTTGATTACATTGAGAAATGCCAAGGAGATTAGTAAAGCACACTTCTGGGTCTCCCTGTGAGGGTATTTCCTGAGAGGATTAACTGAGGAGGGCAAGTCATCCCTAAATATAGGTGGCACCATCTCATAGACTAAGGTCCTGAATAGAAAAAAAGGGTAAAAGGAGGGAGCCCACTAGTGCAGGCATTCTCTTTCTCTCTCTCTGATTCCTGGCTATCATGAGGTAGGCAACTTTGCTCTGCCATACCCTTCCACCATGACATTGTGCCTCAACACAGGTCCAGAAACATGGAGCCAGTTGACTATGGACTTAAAATCTCTGAAACCATGAGCCCAAATAAAGCTTTCCTCCATTTGAATTGTTTTGCTCAGAATTTTGTAATAGAGATTGAAAACTGCATAATATGGAAAATTGGTACCAGAGAAGTGATATCATTGCCGTGACTTCCTGACCATGTTGTTTTGAAGTATTTAGAATTGGTTTGTGGGAAGAATTTGGAAAAGTTTGGAGACAGAATGCTGTATGCAGGCTTAATGGGCAATTCTGGTGGAAGCTGTACTCATAATACCAGTAGGAACGCAGACACTAAAGACTGTGCTCATGGGGTTTCAGATGGGAATAAAGACTCTACTGGGAATTAGACTAAAGGCCATTCATGTTACACAGTAGCAAATAACCTGTCTACATTTTGTCCATACCCTGAGACTTTATGGAAGGCTGAATGTAAAGTTGGTGAAATAATTTATTTTGTGGAGGAGATTACAAGGCAGCTCATCACTCAGGTTGCCTCATGGATATTGTTGGCTGCTTTTAGCCAAGTTTATAGAGAGAATTTGGAGCAAAAAGTGAGCACAAAGCAAAGAATAGCTGGCAGTTTGCCCAAAATTAAGTTTTCCTGAAGTTGGGGCTAAGAAAAGTGTGGTTGCAGAAGAGATTAAAGCCATTAAAAAGGAAGCAAGTACTTTGCATCAGGACAAAAGGAAAGATGCCTTCAGGGCATCTCAGGAATTGGACAGACTCTCCCTTTGTGGCATCATGGATGTAACAGTGTAAATGCATTTGAAAGACTTTGCTTTAAGAAGTAGCTCTAGGGTGCCCTGTCTACAAGAGCTACCTAGGGAAGTGTTTCCTGCCTTCACCTGCCCAGGTGCTGATGGTGCAAGGGGGCCTAGCTATTGTTCAAACATCTTGTGGTGCCATCTACATGATGCTGCCTTTTTGTTTTGTTTTCAGACACACAGAATGCAAGATTTATGGGACTATTGGGATTTCTACCCAGATTTCAAAGGAAGAACTAAGAGGCAAAGAAATGTGTAGCAGGGTCAGGATCACTGCAGGTAGCCTCTGAGAGTATGATGCTTAAAGTTGTGAGAATGAAGATGAAAACACAATAGAGACCTCAAGAAGATGGAGGTGCCAGGAATGAGTAACACTTGCAGAGGAAACTTACAGGTGGTGAGAAGAGCCAGCCTGAGAAAAGCCATGTGGTCTGCAACTGGCCAAGGCCGCAGGAGTGGAGCAGCCCAAACCCATTGTAGCTCATGTCACGATACCACATGCCATGGATCTACAGGTTTTCATGTTTGCCTTGCTGGGTTTCTGTCATACTTTGGTCCAGTCACTCCTTTCTCTTTCCCCATTCCTCCTTATTGTAAGGAGAATGTTTACTGTAGGCCATTCTATCATAGAAATATGTAACTTGGTTTTTTATTTTACAGGGGCTCACAACTAAAAGAGTTTGCCTTGAGTCTCAGAGTGACTTTGGAGCTGTACTTTTTAATGATACTGGAACTGTTAAGTGTTAGGGTGACCAAAAGGAAAGCCATGTTAGGATTGGACTCCCCCACTCTTACAGGCAGCTTACTGGAAACACCCCACCACTTACTGGAAGGACCACACCTAGCCTCAAAAAAATGACAAACTCTCACCTCGTCAGCGGGTCCAGAGTTGTTAGCAACCTATCTGCTTATTTCCTCTAGCTTCCCTTACCAGTTGTTAACCCCAGAAAAAATTTTCCGCCCAGCAAAACTTCCCCTTCAGAATCCTCTATACCTACTCCTAGTCTGTAAGTGGCAGGGGAGGTTCTGGCATTGGCTTGATACTCCCCTCCTCAGGGTTTCTTCCTCAATAAATGGCATTTGAGCCACTTGCCTATCTATTCTGTGCCTCTTTCAGTCTAATATTAAGATTTTGGGACTCTTGATGATAGACTAAATGCATTTTACCTTATGAGATGGCAAACACGCCTTTGGAAGCCAGGGCCAGAATGTTAGGATTTGAATATGAAATGTTCCTTACAGGCTCATGTATTGAGGACTGGGTTGACTGGTGATGAGCTTTGGGGAAGTGACTGGATCATAAGGGCTCTCACTTTATGTATAGATTAATGCATTTACAGATTTAGAATTTTATAACATTATTGGGAGGTGATGGAAATGTTAAGAGGTGGGGTCTGGTTAGAGAAGGTGGGTCTCTGGGGAAGCCTGTTCTTCTCTGTAACATTTCTCTGCTTCCTGTCAACCATGAGGTAAGAAGCATCTGCCACAGGCTCCCATTGCCATGACATTGTGCCTCACTATGGTTCTAGAAGAAATGGAGCCAAAGACTGTGGACTAAAACCTCTGAAACCATGAGCCAAAATAAATAATTCCTCCCTTAAAGCTGTTTTTCTCAGACATTTGTCACAGCAATGAAAGACTGGCTAATACATTAGCTGTGGGAGATACTGAATATAGTTACTTAAAGTAGTGATCAGTTGCAAAGAAACAGGAAAGACTAGAGCTCTGTTACCCTGAATTTGCAATCTTCTTTGTTGCAAGTAATGGCCTGGCAGATTAGAAGAGGATTTGATAGGGTGTTCCTGGAAATGATTCAGTTATGGGGGACTTGATGAGCCCCTCACATATCCCAAATGGACCAGAGGGTCTGCACATGCACAGCAGAGACTAGGGTGGGCCCAAACCACCCACACATCCCTAGCTGAATGTCTCCAGGCATGCACAAAGGTGATGCAAGCAGGTCCAATAAAAAAAAAATCCAGTTGGAACTGACTTCAAAACTGCCTGAATGTTCTCCCAGCCTACAAACAGATTTATCAGCAGACAGCAGAAACCCTACTGACTAAATATTTGACCACAACTGTCTGATCAATCTTTGACTGAATATTAATTGATGCAAGCAAAGTAACTCCTTGAAAGCCAAGTTAAAAAACAAAATTAAGGGGAAAAAACAGTAGAGACATGAACAGCTACAAAACTAAGTATAAAGAGTGATGTAGGACTACTCCACAAATTAAATCTGGGCATATTACTAAAAATACAAACCAAAGGAAAACAATCAGCAAAAAATAAGAATACAGACCTGCTAGAAAATATTATCTGAAGTGTATAGTAGTCAAGAAAGGAAAAAGGAAAATTAAAAAAGAAAAAAGATAGAAGGGTTCATTTTGCAGAAAAGAAACAATTGAAGCTGTCTCTGAGCGTCTCCAGATGCTGGATTTAGTAGATTTAAAACAGCTATTATGAATATATTCAAATAAATAAGGAAACCATGTTGAAATAATTAAAGTCTGATATTAATAACTCAATGAAGGAATACTCTTAACAAGGAGATAATCATATCCACATAGAAATTCTGAACTTGAAAAGTATAAGAAATTAAACAGAAATTTCACTCCATAGACTCACCAGCAGATTTTCAGCTGGCAAAAGAACTAGCAAATCTGGATATAAATCAATAGAAATTATCTTATCTGACATACAGAAGGGGAAAAAGATTAGAGAAAAATGAACGGTACACTCGGAGCTCCTCAGAACAACATCAAATGTAACAATACATGCATAATAAGAGTATAAGAAGGACAGAAGAGGAAAAAAACAAGCACATTTACAAAATGTCTAAAATCTTCCTAAATTTCATGAAGAACATTAATTTACAGAAGCACTAGCTCGACAAAACCCAAGTAAGATAAACATAAAGAAATCCACAAGTAGATGAAAAAGCAAATAGAAAATCTTGAAAGCAACCTCTAAGGAGAATTAATCACAGCATATAAAGAAGTAATAATATGATTAGCAACTGACTTGCAATCTGAAACAATGGAAAACAGAAAACAGTATGTATTTGTGCTTTCCAGAGAAAAAGAACCAATAGGATAAGTTCCAAAATCTGTGGTAGGCAAGCTATCACAAATGTGTGAGTCTAGTCCAAGTCCAAATGTCTGAGAACCAGGACAACTATTGGTTTAATTTCCAGTCTAAAAACTAGCATACTTGAGGTCCAGAAAATGCTGATGTTTCTTTCAGTTCAGGTTCAAAGGCTGGGAAAGACTAATATCCCATGTCAAAGCAGTCAGTCAGAAGGACCTCTTATTCAGCCTTTTTATTCTATTCAGTTCTATTGAGTGAGTCCCATCCAAATTGGGAAAGATAATCTGCTTTACTCAGTCTACTGATTCAAATGTTAGAATCACCCTCACATACCTACGGTTTGACTAAATGTATGGGTACCTCATGGCCCAGCCAAGTTGACATAAAATTTAACATTACATTCAGTAATAAAATGGAACAAACTACTTACACATGCTACAACATGGATGAACCTCAAAAACATTGTGCTAATTAAAAAAAACATGCATAGGACTAAATATTGTACAATTCCATATGTACAAAATTTCTGAATGGCAAATCTGTAGCTATAGAAAGCAGATTGAGGGTTGACTACATCTGGTGGGGATGGGGGTGAGAACAGACTACAAAGGGGCTCAAGGGAAATTTGGGGGGTGATAAGAGAAGTATAAAATAAGATTGCAGTGATGGTTTCACAGTTCTACAAATTTACCAAAAAGAAACAAATCCATTGGGTCAATTTAATCTAAGATTTTTATCTACAAATAAGAAAAGTCCCTCTTCAGCATGTAACATATATAAATATCCTTATAACACATTTTGTCTATGTCTCATATTTCAGTGCTGATTTTGCCTTCTAATTTTTTAAGGTGGGGGTCCTGTCCTCCATGGGATGAAGAGCACCTGAGAATATTGGTCAAGAATCCATGCTAGAGTCTTGAAATTTTAATTTGAACTGAATTTATTTGATTTAAATTCATAGGAATAAGGTTGGTAAGACTGAGCCATTCTTCCCAGTCAGATCTAACATAAAGGCTTTTCTAGTCATTAATTACTCAGTTTACACTCTGAAAAATTCTACAAACACATATAAGAATACCCACATCCAGGGGCAACCAAGAATTTAAAAACTGAAACCAAAAACTGTTTTCTCATTGTAAAATCATACTCATTTGTGGTGTTCGTCATTAGCAGTAGGAAGCCTCCTACATACAAAATGTAGAGGCACACTAAGGAGCACCAACTCTCCTTCTAGTTCTAATATAAATCATGACCCTCTATTATTCCTGACTGTAATTTATCATTTCTACTCACTATCACCTATTTCTGTAATAGTTGAGCAAGAATCTATTTTTGTTGCACTATTCTTTTACCACAGTCTTAGGAAAGTAAGATTTTTTTCAGATATTACTGAAAGGGTGGCAGAAATGTAAAATATAGAAAAATTGAATCCAAGGACATTCTAAAATAATCTCCTCAAAATATAACCTCTACATAAGACTCCTAACTCAAAGAATTGACCAGTAGTATTTTTTAAAAATGAAAAAAAGGAATGTACCAAAATACAATTTTTTTAGTTTAAATATGAACTGAAATCATTCTTGACATAGAGATGACCTGTTTTCAGTCTAGGGAAACTGTATTCCTTTTCTCATAAATTCTACTATCACTTTCACAGCAACAAAAATGAACTGAAATATCAACTAATATAATTCAGTCAGAAATGCAGATTCAGTTCAGCATGGCCAAGAGTAGTTAGAATGCTTAACGTCTGCCCAGAAAGGCTATGAGGGAAGTCATTTGCTATTTTAAGGATCTAAATTTAGACTCCTATCTTTTTATTTGGTATTTCCCAGCATCAGGGAGTGAATGGCACAATGGAAAAATGATTCACGCTGGGAAAGGGATTGGGGGAAACTGTTGAAAAGGGATTGGGACTTTCACTTTTCAGTTTGTATTTTGTGAATGACGAATGAACATATACTTAAATTTTGAAAGAATTATTCAAGAGTAAATAGAGTTTTAAGTTTTCTCATGTGCAATTCCTTTGAAAGAAAGGGGGATGTAGCAACCATGAATATTAAGAAGAAAAAGCATAAACTTTGCCATCAAAATATTTACATTCAAATTCTATAACACTGCAGACATATATTTGTCTTACAATTTCACTAGAGTGTAATAATTAGATTCATCTGTCTCCTCCTTATACAACTCTGTAGCTTCTTCTATCTTTCATTTATAATTTTCTCTCATGTCTAGTACATTGCCTGCTATATATTGGTTGTTAAATAAGTATTCATTAAACAAAACTAAACCAATGAAGTCCTGCCTCTTCCAACTCCCATCTTTGCAATCTTTGATAACTCAATTCCTTCACATTCAAAGTAGGAGTGATAATGACCTCATGGAGTTGATTAAATGACACATGTGTAGGACGCACTCAGCACAGTGGCTAGTTCAGAGTAGTCTCCATTTACCCGCCCCCCTACTTATAAATAAGTCTCTTCCCAACAGGAAATAGTCATTTTCAAAAGGTAAAAAAACAGCAGTCCTTCATCTGACTTTCAAATATCACTTTGAAGAGACTAAAGATGAGGTAAGAAAAACACTAGCTTTGATGTGTTTCAATGGTCCCAAGACCACCAAAACATTCAGTGACTTGTTAAGAAGAGCTTATAAAGCTCAGAGGCGGTTATACTTATGGTTACTGCTTATGACAGCAATCACAAAGGGGGAAAGACATCAGGAGGTGTCCAGACGATTCCATGCACAGCTTTTCTATGTTTTCTCCCTCACACCAGAAAGGAATGTGCTCCTTCTCCTAGTGATGAGGTGCAGCAAGACATGTGCACTGTTGCTTCTGTTGATGGCTGCTTGAGACTAAGCGTAGAGTTTCTACAGGGGTTTGTCATGTAGACACAATGAACTCCCACAACTTGAAAAATTCTAGATTCCCAGAAGGAAGCAGGTGTGTAGAGCTTTGAGTGGGCAAAACAACCTACCACTTAGGACATTTCCAAAGCAAAGTTCCCAGTCACCAACAATGTGTCACCCTGAAAGACAGCAGCATCAGGTCTGCCATGTTAACTTTCCCCATACAACAAGACAAGTGATAAACTAGGAAGTAGACAGAACTTATAGGAAAAAAAAGTAATAAGAACAGGGGCAGGAGGGTGGGGAAGAATACAGAAACGGAGCAAAATGGTTGGAAGGAAAAGAGAGGGAGTAAAGGAAAGGTAAAATGAAGAAGCAAAACAGAGAGAAGAGAAAGTAATCACTTGGCCGATCCAGCTACCCAACCTGGCTTCTGAGAGTCACCTGAGCCAATAATAACGTCCTCAATGCCACTCCTCCCAACACCCCGCCTCACACTCCACTCCACTTTCTCTGCAGTCACATCATGCATCTTTCTCTCTGTCTCTCTCTGTCTTTTCCTGTTTCTGTCTGTCTGTCTGTCTCTCTCTCTCTCTCACACACACACACACACACACACACACACAAACACACACACACACCCTTGAGATACATATCTTTTCTTGTAGCCCTGATGTCTTGGTGCTATCTGCATGCTTTGAAAGAGAACGGAGAAGCAAGAGGGAGGGAAAACCCAATAGTGGTAAGATTGGGCATTGGAGCTAAATGGAACCAGCTGGCAATAACAGACTCACAGAACTCCTCTGAACTTTGAAAGAATACACAGTCCTTCTGGCTTTAGAAGACAAGAGACATTGGGAAAATATCATGGCAGAATCAGTTCTTCTGAGTACACATTTAAATTATGCCCCCCTTCACTTCTGAGAGGTCACTGGTTAGCTCTCTCATTTGGACACCTAGAGCAAGTATTTTAAAAAAAAAAAGCTAAAAGGTGCTAAAGTTTTATTCTTTTGACCCCCCCCTCCCTTTTTTTTAACTTTCCAAGTTCAAAAAAGGAAAAGAAGATGAAGAGGTATTGCTTGCCCTGTGCTTTTGTAATTGAAAAATATGACGGATCCTTTTCTCACATTTTGTATTTTAAAAATTGCTGTCAGACTAAGGCTTTGCCAAGTTTCAACCCAAGTGCAATCTTACTAGGAAAATTAAAAGTTGTCTAAAAAGCAGATGGATGTAGGTATAATCATAAGCCCATGTACGGCTTATACTTTCTTTGAACAAGTTCATTCCTCTTATGTTAAATGTATAATATTGGCTATAGTTATATCCTGAAATATGTATCCTTTCATTGTGCCACTTTCTTATTATCAAGAAGGTTTCACTTGTGTAGAAATACTTATATGATTATCCAGATAAAAACAGACACCCTAGATAAGAGAAGAAATTTGAAAAAAGATGATAGCTTTCTATTCAGTTACCTTACAGTCTATCGTATGGAATAAGAATATATTTTCACAACTCTAAACAATAGAGGTTGACCAAATAAAGACCTGAGAATTCTCATTAGGCTCATTAAACTGACTTAAAAACCTGTTATTAGTTAGACCCTTCTAAAAATACAATGTGCTACCTTATATGGTAATTGTCAAGCAAGGGGAATTGTCACCAAGAGTTTAAGACTGGAGTCCTGGTATTAGTGAGGCAGACTTACCTTTGGATCACCAATGGAAGAACTGAGCAGAAGAATGAACAACAACACAAAGATTCCCACAGAGTACAAAGGCAAATGAACTGGGGAAAAACCTTATTGACATGGACAGATTCTAAAAGCCTGGTTGAGATGGCCAGATTGCCAAATATAATTAATGGCATCGGAAGTTAAAGTTTAGCACAGACACAGAGGAGATGTCCAACTCGATGGAGAGAAAGGGACTCAGATCCAAGAGAGAACTTAAGAGTCTAGAGAAGAGAGGTGTACTGGTCAGGTTAAGCTAGGCTATGTGGAAGTAACAAATTAACCCTCGCATCACAATGGTTTAACACAAGATGTATTTCTTGCCAAAAATGCTTTTCCTAATACAGAGACAACTCCGAGCTCAGTTTCACAGTCATTCTGAGGCACAATCTCTCAGAGGCTTTGGTCCTTTATAACTGCTTCATCTAGATCACAGGGTAATCCAAAGTTTCTGAGTATAAGAAAGAAAAAGGAAGAGGCAAACAAACCCTTAAGTGACTCAGACCTACAGTGAGGCTTCACTTCTGCTCATATTTCCATTGGTCAGAGTCAGTCACAACTTCTAGCCCAACTACAAGGGAGGCTGGGAAATGTAGAGAAGGAAAGAAATATTCCATGAGCTCTCTGCTGCAGGAGGAAGCTATTCTGTAGGATACTACAATGCATTGTAGTATACAATAATACACCACTACAATGGTTGATACATGTCATTATGCATTTGTCAAAACCCATGGAGCAAAACCCTAACAGCAAGAGTGAAGTCTTAAAGAAAATTTTGGTCTCTGGGTGATAATGATGTGTCAATGTAGGTTCACTGACTGCAACAAATGGAGCACTCTAGTGTGGAATGTTGATAGTTGGGGAAGTTGTACCTGTGTGCAGGTGCAGGGGGTCTTTGGGAATTGTGTACTTTCCACACATTTTTGTTGCAAACCTAAAATGTCTCTAAAAAGTAAAGTCTAATAATAATAATAATAACAACAACAATAATAATCTAGAAGCTAGGGATGCCCCTATTCCATAAGATAATGAAAGGACATTATTTCTTTGGCAGGAAGAGAAACAGATGACCTCTCAAAGTTCCTTCTAACCCTGATTTCTATGCTCTGTTTGGCATTGGGGGCCCACTGACTCTCAGAGTAGGAAGGGATTTTAAAGGTCAACCAATGGATAAATTCTTTCCTCTACAGCATGACTGCTGAAAGGTTATCTAGTCTGTGCTGGAGGATCTTCAGAAGATGGAACTTGCTGTTGCTTTCATTAACTCTTTCGATAACTGTTTGAATCACTTTGTCCGAAATGTCTCCTGACATTGAAACATCTGTCTCCTCATAGCTCCTGCCCATTGGATATATCCATGGTAATCAGAAAGACAGTAGTGTCTGGAGACAAATCTGTTCAACAGAGAATCCTATCAGTAAATGTGAAGTCCTTGCTGGAGAGGGAGACACTAGAAGAAAATGGGCAAGGATTAGCAACATTCTGACGGAGAGGACAGCAAGTTGGGTTTAGAGTGACCTTGAGGTCCTGGAAGACAAAGGCAGGGGTTCAGGTATGTGCTGATAAGGTTGCCACTGTGCAGAAGCACTGGCAAGTTTGGGTAAAGAGGGTATTCATTTGTTTGCACCAGGGTCATCATCGTTTTGACAGATACTAACTTTATGTCAACTAAACATCCCTAAGTCATATCATCCCCCAAACTGTTTACAGACAGAAAGATCTATCTTCATAGGAATTCACAGCCTCAAGTAGAAAAATATAAAAATTCTGTCAAGTCATGTGGATACTTCTTTGTCCTTATTGCACTTGGCATTCCTTCAATATCCAACACTGCTAATATCTTTCCCCATGATACTGTCCCCTTTTCTTCTCTTAGTCTCCTTTATTTCCTGCCAATAGATTCTCTCCTTCTTATAATGACAGTATTGCCACAGCTCAATCTCAGCCTTGTTATCTTACATGAAACACCTTTGTTGGGAAATATTTCCTCTCCCACAGCTACATGTACACTCATATGTTGATGAATTCCAACTGTATGTATCTTCTTTGAGACTCTCTCGAGTTACAGATTCATATTACCTAAACAGGCTACAGAGACCACAATGGATTTCATTGTTGTTCAGTCCTCTGTTCATGCACAACACAGTACAGCAACATAGCACTGTTCTCCAATGCTGGCAGGCCAGAAGTCATCCTGCATTCTTCCTTGTCCACGTAGCCTTATAATCCAGATAAGAAATTCTATCATCCCTACCTCCAGGCAGCTCTAAAATCCTCATTATCCATGACATAGCTCTTCATCTCTCATTTGGAGGATTATAATATTCTTTTACTTGGAGTCTCTTGACTCCATCTTGCCCTGTTCTAGTCTAGCACTTCACAAGCCACTAAAAAAAGCTACTAGTTGCCTCACTGTCTCTACATAGTATGCTGGATGTCAAAATTTCCTGATTTATTAAAATCAGGTATCTCTCTTAATTTTCTGATACTATAGAGAAAGATTTAATCAATTTCCTTTACTCCCAAATTTCTAGTCACCTTTCTTCCCAAAATTCTGTACATACCCAAAGGTTTTCCTCAAAACTATCTCATCAAAAATAAGGTCCCTATTAAGACTTTAATATTAAAGACAGCCTCTCAATTACTTAATTTTGAACAACAAGTTGCTATTTGGGGAAGACACATTAACCTGACATGACCTGAATCAAAGCTAGATTTGGATGCTTACAGAGGTCACCTGACATGATGGGGGAAGATAAATAAATTTAATACAGATTGAGTCATTATTTCTGGACACATGACTTCAAACTGCAGTTCTGGGTGCAACTGCATACAAATCTTTTTAAAAAATCACTTTATTAAAATATATTAAATGCTTACATTGTGGAGCTCACTAGGAACTAGTAGGTAGATGTGAATTAGGATAAAATTTCTAATGGCAGCATCATACTTGGATTCAAAAAGCACTACAATCAAATAACCCACAGGAAGTGGGTATGGCACTGTGCTCTCAAGTGGCTCTAGATAAAGGAGAAATGAATGTCAATGCGCATGTGTGGCCTTTGAAATGAATTGTATCATGAAATATGAGAGTGAAAATTAGCAATTTTGTGTAGCAGTATGGCTTATATACCATGTAGTTTAAAATATGCACACATAACTAGAGTTTAAGTTAAAATATTATAGATAGACACTTGGCCATTGCAACTCTTTCTCTAAATGTTGTATATTCAAGTTGAAGAAAGAAAAGTTATCTTCAACCTTCTCATTTAGCAAAATGATGGTTTGACTTATATTCAGGGTCTACTTATATTTAGGTAGACCTGCTTATATCTTTGGATCAAGACCTCCCCTAGTTAGTGCTGCCACTAACAGCATTCTGCAGCATTCCAATTACACTTCTATTATGCTGCTTCATATTCTATCCAACCAATGTCTCTTGGCCTTCCATCTTATTAGGGGAAGCAGTAATGTTCTCTCCTTTCCCTCTACTTCCGCTTCCCAGTCCCCATCAGCTTGACACTGTAACTGTTATCCACAGACTCATGTGTTGAAGGCTTGATACCCAGCTGGTGATGATATTTTGGGTGTTGGTGGACATTTTAAAAGGTGGGGCTTAGTTAAAGGAAGTAGGTCACTGTACGTGTGCCCTTGGAGGCATATCTTGTCCTAGATCCCTCTCTGTCTTCCTCTTTCTGCTTCCTGGTTGCCATAAGGTCAACAATTTGTTCCACCACACGTTTCTGCCACCATGATGTTCTGTCTCACCATAGGCAAATAGCAACAGGGAGAGGCAACCATGAATTGAAACCTCTGTAACAGTGAACCAAAATAAATCCTTCCTACTGGAGAACATCATCTTAAGTGAAATTAGCCAGGTTCAGAAGGCCAAAAGCTACATGTTTTCTCTCATATGTGGAATATAGACCGAATACAAATACAGTAGTATTTTGAAAAACAGATCACATACAAGAGGGAGAGGGTAAAAGATGGAAGCTAAGGTGAATATGGCTGATGGATTCTCTATACAAGACAAATATAGAATTTTTAAATTGGTTGAAACCACCGTAAGAAAGGAACTAAAGTAGAAAGAAGAAAAAGAAGATGAACCAAATTGGGCTATAATACATGTATACATGGAAGTGCCACAGGAAATTCCCTGGGTAGCTATCTTGAACAAGCAAAAATGTCACTCCTTTTTTCTTTCTTTTGCAAAATCGGGGAACAGGAGGACGGAACAGGTCCTGCTTAGGGGGGATGATATCAGTGGGAGGAGGGAGGAGGTAGGGAAAGGGTATAAGAGGGTAAATATGGTGCATTTACACATGAATGTAAATGGAAAAGATACCTGTTAGAACTATTTCAGGAACGGGGGGGAGGGGAATAAAGGAGAAAGGTGGACAGGGTGAATTTAAGTATGATATATTTATTTGATATACTGTAAGAACCAATGTACCCTCAGCACAAAAATACCTAGCACAACAATAAAATAAAATAAAAAATAAAAAAGCCAAAAAAAAAAATCCTTCCTCCTTTTAAGCTGTTTGTCTCAGATATTTGTCATAGTGACAGAACACTGACTAACACAACAAATCTGTCTGCAATTTGTCTAGCAAGGGTCACAAAAAGTGAAAGGTAACATAAATGTGTTTTGTTTGATTTAAACATAAATTTATAAAGTAGTTTCCCTGCATTTTAAACTGAAATATTTTACCTTAATAGAGATTTTTGTTTTCTTAATATTTTTACTGTGCTTAACTTTTGCCTTCTCTATGACATGACCTATACTGTAGAATGCTCAGTCATCCTGCTGTCTGGAAAGGGACCAGAATTCATTATCGAGGAAATGACAAGAAAGTCCAAGGGAATATCATTTATTGATCTTCAAAAATAGGTTTATGAAGCAGGATGCTAATCCTCTATAACAAGTTATTTTCATGAGAAGATTTTCTAGATTACTTTATGCTCCTCTTGAGTTTACCAAGGGCCAAGCTTCAAGGACAGAGCTTCATAGATTGTTACAGTAGTCCAGCAAGAAGGAGCCAATCCTTTCACCTTTGCCAGTAAGACATATGCTAAGATAGCTGAAGGTTATAAGTAGAGTTCACTGATTTGACCAGTGAGATCCCAGCATCTAATCCAGCTAGTGTCTCCTTTCACTTTCAAATGTGTTCCATATTAGATAATATGCTGATCCTAGTTATAATGTAAGGGAAAGCTCTCTATGATGGTTAATTTTATGTATCAAGTTGACTAGACCACGGGGTGCCCACATGTTTCATGAAACATTATTCTGGGCATTTCTGTGAGTGTTTTCAGATAAGATTAACATTTAACTGAATAAAGTAGATTACCATTCCCAATGTGGGTGAGCATCATCAAATCAGTTGAAGCCTGAGTAGAACAAAAAAGGCTGATCCTCACCAGAGTAAGAGACAACTAATTCTTCCACTTGACTATCTTCAAACTAGGACATTAGCTTGTTCCACCTTCAAAATCGAATAGAAACATCAGCTATTCTTGGGATTGAAGCCTGCCAGTTTACAGATTGGATCTACACCATCAGCAGTCCTGGGTTTCTAGCTTGCTGACCACCATACAGATCTTGGGACTTGCCAGCCTCCATAATGGCCTGAGCCAATCCTTTGCAATAAATATCAATATCTATCTTCATATGGCAAACTATCTGTATCTGTCTACATCTCCCATTGATTCTGTTTCTTTGGAGAAGCCTGACTAAAACACCCTACTATCTCTTGATAGAAGGAATTATGAGAAGACAGAGAAATAAGAGAGCAAAGTGGGCAAAGTTGGGTCTCCCGATGTCTTCTTTAGCTTGTGCTGGCAAAAGAGAGACACAATGGACAAACTGGAGAGAATATCGAGGATATGGCACTCTGAGATAAAGCTACCTCAAGCCACAGCATTGGTACTCTTCTAGGGAGAAAGGCAGGATGAAACTGTGTTTTAACATTGGTTTGAACCATTTTAATTGCCAAATTTTAACCATTTGTGACCTACAAAAAGTGGCAATGATATGTTTCAAACTATGTAAGTGGGGAAGCATACAACTCAACAATAAAAGAGAACCTAATTTTTAAATGGGTTAATAATTTAAGTAGATGTGTCTCCAAAGTTTATATGAAAACGGCCAGTAAATACATTAAGAGATGCTCAGCATCTAAGTTGTTTATATCTCCTTGTTTCAGTTTTGGTAGATCATGTCTGGAAATTTATCTATTTCTTCTAGATTTTCCTATTTATTGGAATATAAGTTTTCTAAATGTTCCCTAATGAGCCTCTGAATCTTTCCATCTTTAATTTTACTAATTTTACTAATTTTCTCCCTCTTTATTTGGTTAGTCTAGCTAGGGGTTTGTCAATCTTACCATTTTGTATTGTTCTTTTAGTCTTCATTAATTTCTGCCTGATCTTTATTATTTATTTTCATCTACTAATTTGAGGTTTGGCTTGGTTTTGTTTTTTTAAGACCTTAAGGTGCATCATTAGGTTATATGTCAGAGATCTCTGATTTTTTTTAAAATGTAAGCACTCATAGATAGAAACTCCCCTCTTACAACTGCCCTTGCTGTGTCCCAAAGGCTCTGGTAAGTCATGTTTTCATTTTCACTTGATTCTAGGAATTTTAAGATTTCCTCCCTGATTTCTTCAGTGACTTTATTCAAAAGTGCACTGTTCAATCTCCATGTGTTTGTATAGTTTGTTTTTTGTGTTTTGCTGGCCTCTAACTGGAAGTCCTCCTGCCTCTGACTCCCAATTGCTGGGATTACAGGCATGTACCATCATGCCCAGCACAGTTCATATAGTTTCTCTTGCTACTGATTTCTAATTTTATTTGTTGTACTGGAGTTTGAACTCAGGGCCTCATGCTTGCTAGGCAGGCACTCTATCATTTGAACCCTGTTTGTGTGTGTGTTGTGTATTTTTGAGAAAGGGTCTCACTTTTCTTGCCTGGGCTGGCCTCAAACCATGATCCTCCTGATTTCTGCCTCCAGAGTAGATTATAGGTATGAACCACTGGCACCTGGCCTGATTTCTAATTTTATTCCACTATGATTTGATACAATATAAGAAATTACTTCAATTTTTCGTACTTGTGAAGTCTTGCTTTATGGTGTAAAATCTGATCTGCTTTGGAGAAAGTTCCATGAACTGCTGAGATGAAAGTGTATTCCACAACTGTTGGATGGAATATTCTGCAAATGTTAAATCCATTTGATCTATGGTACAGTTTAACAACTGAAGTTTCTTTGTTGGTATTTTTTGTCTAGATGATCTATCTATGATGAGAGTAGAGATGTTCAACCTTATTACACATTAAGGAAATGAAAATCAAAGCCATAATGAGATAATACTTCACAGCCACTAGAATGGTTATAATCGAAAAGACAAACAAGGGCTGGGTTGTAGCTGAGTTAATAGAGTGTCTGTCTAACATGCACAAAGCCCTAGGTTTGATCTCTAGCACTGCAAAAAAAGTAAGATAAATAATAGGAAGATTTGCCAAGGAGGTGGAGAAGTTGAAACCCTCATATACTGTTGATAGGAAAATAACCCGGTACACTGACTTCGTAAAACAGTGTGGCCATAGAGTATTCCCACAGGTACAAACAGGTTCTACATCTGAGTTTGTATATGATCATGTTTGTTTTTGTGTTATGTTTATCTTTTGGATCTATCTTCCACATATGAGAGAAAAAATGTGGCCTTTGTGCGAGCCTGGCAGGGGAATACTTGGGGGGTGGGGAGGGTGAATGAAGGAGATTAAAGTGAGGGTATATGGTGGATGGATTTCATATACTTATATGAAACAGAACAACGAAACCTCTTGCAATTGCGTTAAATGGGGCAGGGAAGGGTTGAGGGGGAGAGATGGTGGGAGTGATCTAACAAATGCACAATATAAGCCTATTTGGAATTGTCACAATGACTCCCCTCTGTACAATGAATATATCCTAATAAAAAAATGTGTGGCCATTCCTCAAAAAGCTAAACGCTTTGTGATAAAGTAGTATATAAAGTTCCCATGTAATTCAGAAATTCTAATTCTAGGTATATACTTAGGAGAAGTGAAAACATGTCCACACAAAGATTGGTACATGGATATGCACAGTAGCATTGTCAATGATAGCCAAAAAGTAGAAACAACCCAAATGTCCATCAGTAGATGAATGCATCAAGAAAATATGGTCTATCCATACAAAGAAGTATTATTCAGCCATAAAAAGGAATAAGATATTAGTATATGTTATATGGATAAACCATGCAAGCATTATTTGAAGTAAAAGAAGCCAAATACAAAGAATCACATATTGTATGATTCCTTTACATGAGCTTTATATTATAAGCAAATTTATAGAGTCTCTTGCTAAGAAGTTGATTAGTGGATGCCAGAGGCTGGGAGAGTGACTGCTAATGGGTATGGAGTATCTTTTTCGGGTGATGCAAATATTCTGGAACTGGTGGCAATCATTGCACAACTTTGTGAATACACTAAAAATTACTGAATTATAAACATTAAAGGAGTTAATTTTATGCTATATTAATTATACCTGACTTTTTTAAAATAAGCAACATTTCCTAAAGTTTCAGAGTACAATAACAGTTAAACAAAACAGATTTGCAGCATTGTTGGTGTTTTGTCATGTTGTCCTCCAACTAGCAGAAAGGGTACTGGAAAAAGGTCATAAGTGCAGACTAGATAAAGAAAGGAATTTTTTCTCCATATCTGCAATGTGATGTGAAAAAATTTTGTGACCCTGCTATATGCATAAAGACCCACCTTTCTGATTATCTTGAATTTTGATAGCTTATGAACAGTGGGTTGATATGATAGTCTGTATGAAAGCTTAGGCTCCTTTCAAGGGGCACAGACACAGACACACATACACACACACACACACACACACACACACACACACACACACACACACACACACACACATACACTGGGCCAGCACCCCCTAATCACCATCACTCATCGTATGGCCTATTCAATTTTGAGTATATTTGAATTTTTGGTTTCTGGCCAGTGAATCAATTCTAAAAGTTCAACATCAATAAATAGTATTTCTTTTTTGTCTCAGGTAGGAATATGTTTAACAGCAAATAACAGACAGTTAAATAGTAACAGCAGTTTCTTTTTCTCACATAAAAGAAAGTCTGGAAGTGGGCAGTTGCTAAAGATGGATCAAGAGCTCAATGATATCCCTATGTTGTGGGGGTTACTGAGCTGTCTACCAAATGTCTATTTTCACTTTTCTGTACAACTTGAACACTGAAATTATTTGAAGGTTCAATGTAGCAAATCCCCCCCACAAAAAAAATCCAACCTCTTACAATTAGGAGTATTTGGGGTACTCATGGCCAATGAGATGTTAGTAAAAGTCACAAAATGAGAATTTCTGAAGGCAATTTTAAAGGGATCAGCACAATTGTCATATGCCTGTGTTCTTCCCTTTCTTCATGTCTGAAATGAAAATACAGGGGCTGGAGCTCTGAGTGGCACAACATTGAAATACCCACTCTGGACTTGCAGCCATAATTTAGTGACTCATAATTGCCCATTTTTTCATGGCTTTTTCCTACTAGCAGCTGAATACAAGTTCTAACTGACTTATTGTCAATGTGTCTGCAGCTGTTTTGGCCTTCTCATTAAAGTTTTTAAATTGCTATTGCTGGCTTATGGCAAGAATATGGACAAGGGAGAAAGCATTGGTCGCAGTCAGTTTTCTGGTTCCCTTTAAAGGCAAAGTAAGCACTTGGGCACTATTCAGGTACTAGATGGTTATCCTATCCAGTTGTGAGTGGAAGAGTGAGCAAATAAATTCTTCATTAACTAGGCACTATAACGTATCACATGAAAGAAGTTTTGCTAGGTAGTGAGATAAAGATGGCATCTGTAGAAAACATTCCTTGGAACTCAGGTTATGGCACTAATACTTAAGTCCAAGTTATTTGAGTCCCACTTCTCCAACTACCCTATGCTGTGCAACGGGTCTGTTCACTATGCATTTCCCTCCACTTAAACTAAAGCAAAACACTCATTGGAACAGTGTACATATACACAAAAATCGTGTGGCTATGAGTACCCAAAAAGTTAGACTCATTCAGATGACTGGAAAAACAGATGTGTGTATATAAACTTTCCACCGAAAAGCAGCACAAGAATTTTAATTTCTTTGTAGCAACAGCAGTACACCCCAAGAACACATCCTTCTGCAAGAGTCATCCCGCCCTACACAGTTAATAGCACTCCTCCTCACCTTCTACCTTTCTCTGAGCCGTAGGTATGACTCTCCCTATGTCTTTGACATTTTGTAATACAGTTCTTTGTTTTCTGCCTCTTTCCTCTTTGTATGGGAGCCTTTGGAGGTCAGTAACTGCTTCTCTCTATTTCCTTACAGATAAATCTAATTACTTAACACTGGATAAATACTCTATAAATACTAGTTGATTTGAATGAAGCTCTAGATAAAACTCTTCATACTTTGAAGGAGGCTCATCAGTAAGACAAATCTGACATAATCTGTACTTGCAAATCACACAATACACAAGAGGAAAACCCATTAAAAAGTACTCAAGTCCTTAAGAACCTGACTTTGATGACCTGTAAAAAAGACCAAGGAGAACATTTAGTTCTCCTTGACAGGTATTCATTATTTATTCTTCCTGTTAGAAATCATAGATTTTGTTTATCCTTCCTGTTTAATCAGCACCAAGAGGCATAATGGCTGTGAAAGGTCCCTAATGTCTCCACACCCCCCTCCCAGCCTCCTACTTTAGGGCAGAGCTTATGAGCTCATTTGCAGAGAGCCTTGCCAGGCTCTGCATATGGTTTGTAATATAAATAGATTACATCTAGACATATCAGCAAGATAGATGAGGTTTGCCCTCCCCAAAGTCTGCTAAAGTGGAAATTCTCACCTTAAAAAGTAGACAAGCCACCTCCACTTTCTGCTTCTCAGGGAATTTAAAGATGTGTTGTGTGAAAATTGCAATCTTTAGCAAACTTAGATGAGTCCTGGACTACCCCAAGATAAAAGAAAAGTCCAAACTAAACACTAAATAGGAGCCCTGTTTAATTTTCAGACTTTCAACTATCATTTGATTTTGTGACTACAGATTCATAAGAGCAATTTAGGTTCGTGATCTGGGTTACACCCTACTGCAGTTGCTTAAACATGTACGGATCCGATTCTCTTTTCTCACTTACTAAAAAAAACCTGATAATTTGGCTTGCTTATGATGCAAATATCCATTACAACAAAAGTGATGTGCAAGGTAAATTTAATCCTGAGGTGCACAACAGTCATAATAGGTTTTATCTGAAATAATTCCTCACAGGAAGTTGGAAAAATGTAAGAGTTGTGTTCCTTTTACCCAGCTTCCCCAAATGAGAATGCCTTACATAACTATAGCACATGATCAAAATCAGGAAATTGACACAGGTACAATTCTATTAACTTAACCAATAATCTTGCTTGGATTTTACTCTTTTGTATACTCTTTTGGGGGCATGAGGTGCAGGAAACACAGCATACAGTTCTATGAAACTTTTACTGCTTGCTTAGACTTGTGTAACTACCACTACAATCAGGATAAACATTATTCTTATTTTAAACACTACAAAAATCCAACTATGCACTAGCCACTACTAGGCACTTCTACATAATAACCTCATGAGGTAAGCTTATTATCTTCATTTTGGAGTAAGAAGGCTTAAATAATAAGGAAAAAGCAGACAATTCCTCTTCTTTTGGTTCTTCATTGTTATGCATTTAGCTAAGAGGCACTCTTGTCTAGTAACATTAATTTCAATATAAAGGATTGAATTTTTTAACCTTTACATTGGGCCTTTATCAAACCATAAGTCTTCAGTTTTAAAACAGACAAAGAGATTTCACAGCATCTTTTCACTATTTTTTTAACTACAATTAAGGAGGAAGTGAAGGCAGGCATGGTGGCACATGCCTTTCATCTCAGCACTTGAGAGGCTGGAGTTCCAGGCCTGGAATCCCAAGCAAGAGCTTGGGATTGTAGTTCATCTAGCACACACAAGGTCCTGGGTTCCATCCCCAGAATCACCAAAAAAAAAATCATGGAGTAAAGAGAGAGATGAGAAATGGGAGGAGAGAGAGTGAGGGGGGGAGGGAGAGAGGAAGGGAGGGAGAGGGAGAGAGACAGAGACCATCATTCCATTTTCCATCTTACAGCTCAGGTACTGCTTTTCCTCAAAACTATGACAATTCTATTTCTGTTCTTGTTTTTCTCCTACACCCAGACCATAACGGTTTTATCCTTTGAGGATTATTTCTAAAAATATAATCAGAAAGAAGAGCCATAAAGGCTTCTATCTTTGGTTTCTAACTTCTATTTAAACCTCCTCTTCATTTTAATCACCATTCCCTGCCAGGAAACACTGGCCATTGCACTATCTGCAGGCTCCATGCAGTTCCAAAATGTCTGCTTTTAGTGCTTCCATTACCCCTGTTCCCTCTACCACCACTGAGGATCTGACAAAAGAAACATGGTAGGACTCAGTGGGGCTCAACCCTGAGCACTGGGACATTACCTCTTGTCTGGATCACATCTTTGCCTTTCAGCAAATGCTAAACCAAATCTGACCTAAACAGTTGGTGCTTTGCATATGAATTTTTCTCCTACTTCCTTGGCCACTCTTTCTCAGTCCCTTTTCCTGCTCCTCCTCCTCTTATTAACTTCCAAAGTTGTTATCATAGGAATTCTCAATCTTTTCCCTAAAATAGTGATTCTCAACTCAGGATGACTTCATCCCAGGGGACAGTGAGCAATGTCTAGAGACCTTTGTGGTTGTTATAATTGGAGGAGATGGGTAGTATTTGCTTTTAGTGGGTAAAGCTCAAGGATACTGCAAAACACTTTATAAAGGAGAGTTCCCACATGAAGAATTATCCCACCCAAATGTCAATAGTACTAAGATTATGAAACTCTACCCTGAAAAATCTTACTCAATGCCACGATATACCCAGATTCGGTGCTAAAGACACCCAAGTTTCAATTTCTAGTCCAATTTTTTCTCCCAACTCCAGAGTCTATATCCAACTGACTCCACTTATATCTATTAGGTGTCTCAAACTGAACTCGTCACAACTCAACTCTTGACGTTATCCACAGACCTACTCTTTCCTAGTTGTCCTCATCTCACTGATGGCACCATCCAATTAGTCATCTTATAATTCAAATTTCAATTTTATGGAAAGCATATCATGCAGACACTATGACTAGAATTAAAAAATAGTGGAGCTTTTAGAAACTTCATTTGGGAGGTAACAAGAGCAAGACCCAGAAGTCATTGAGATGTGCCTAAACTACAGATAAACTACAGATTTCCTGTGATAATAGAGCCAGAATGAGAACACTATCTCATATAGCTTCAATTCCATATATTTCCCCATAGCTGACTTGGCTCCCGTGGGTGAAATATGTATCTCTGTTGCCTTCACTTCATTATTTTCATAACTTGTGGTTTTAAAAGGCAGTTTGGGACAGCACCAGGATCAGCAAACTACATAGTATGTGGGCCAAATCCAGGTTGCCATCTGTTTTTATATGGCCTGTGAGCAGAATGATTTTTAGAATTTCTAAATAATTGGGGAAAAAGGGAATAATTCATGACATATAAAAACTATATTAAATTTGTATTTTAGCATCTATAAATTAAGCTTTCTTGGAGTAAGTCACATTCATTTATTGACATATTGTCTGTGGCTGCCTGTGTATAATAACAGCCCAGCTGAGTAGCTGTGACACATACCACAAGGCTGAAAAAGCTGCTAGTAGCTAGTAGCTGGCCCTTTACAGAAAAAGTTTGCTGCCCCTAGTATAGTGATAAGAGCTCATATTTTAGAGTTCAAGAAAGAGAAGAAATGGGGCTGAGAGTGTAACTCAGCTGCGGAACATGTGCTTAACATATGCAAGGCCTTGAGTTCAATTCCTAGTACCAGAACAATAAAACTAGCAGAAGTAGTGAAAAGAAAAGAAAAAAATACCATTTTAGTTTTGTCTAGTTGTTAGTGTATCTTTGAGCATGATCCAATCTCTGTGTCCTTCTAGTTAAATGGGGATAATGATACTTTCTGGAAGGATAGTTAGGAGTACTAGAAGTAAATCTATAAATGTGTGGACTATCATAGGAACTCAGCAAGTATTGGCAATAATAATACTAATAAGACATTATTATTAGCACAAACTTTCTCCTCAAAATTCCCCCTTTGGAATACTTTGAGAGTTTCTGTGCATAATGTCTGAAATCCAAGCAAGTACATAACTCAAGATGACCACCTTAGTCCATTTCATCCAAAAATCTGGTGATGACAGAACAGGTTTCCCTCACATCATGGGCTGACAGCAAAATGGAGGGAGGTTAGTATCTATAATCACATGTCATTCCATTCAGTCATCGATTCCCTTAGTAATTAGCTTCCTGGAAAACTGTCTCCTGATAGAGGTGACAACATCTGAAACAGGAAGTAGTCATGATGTACCTAATCATCTCTCAACTGTCTCATACCAAGAATGTCAGAAAATAAGTTTATTTAATAGGAAATTGGGGCACTCGGCATTAAATTAGTAAATGGCACACCGAAACAGATAAGCTTAAGATACAAGACCCCAGTCTTTCAGATTTCCTGGATGGTACTTAGAAGCCTCCAAAGAGGCAGAGATTGGTCTTGATTTGTTATTGGTTCCCCCCACCCAAATTCCAAGGACAAGAGAAGGGTCATGCCTGATATTCACCTTACCTGTGGCCTCCTTGGGGACCTGGACCTTAGTCCTAGCCACCAACTCCAATCCTTCAGGAGATTCTGCCATTCCTGGTTGGTTCTTAGCCCCAGCTTGCCTCTGACTTCCAGCTCATTCCCGGAGTGGAAAAGAGGTCAACTCTAACTCTTCTTCTTTGTGTGACCCCATCCTTTCCCCCACTTGCATACTACCATTTTCTCCTGCTCTGTGAGGCAGGTTTTGCTGAGCAAAGAGCTATTCCCAGCCTCCTCAGACTTCCTCTTTCCACCGAACTCCCCTTTCTATGGTACTTTCTGGGATGATCCACATCCATCATGAGTGACAAGGCACAAGGCGTCATCCAGCTAATTAACATATGGCCTAATTATGACTGTGTTACACTTTAGAAGACAGAATTAAAGTCTGAAGTGACCTAAGTAATTAGGATGGGTAGACAGAAACAAATGGAAGCAGCAGCAATAAGGTTGGGGTGAACAATGAGTTGGCTATGTCCTGTGAGGCTGAAAAGGACCAGAGGCCCAGTGATAAACTGGCCAGGACTCAGGAGCTTTGGACATCACAGGGTCAGTATACAAACCGTTTTTAAAAGAAAGCATCAAATGTAGGGGAAGATGGGATTTTCTTTCTTCCTCCCTGGCTTTGTTCTCTCCTCCACCATCTCTGGTGCTGAGGTGGTGCCTAGTAAGAGAGAGTAAACGAATCAGAAAAATTCATACCCATGAAGTTGAATTTTCATCTGGTGCTGCAGAAGATATGGGGACAGGGTGGATCTGACAGCATAACTGATGTGCTGAAGCTGACAAATCTAGCGAGAACTAGGGGCAGGACCAGTACAGACAAGAGCATGACATGTGTATTGGTTGGGATCCCTCGGAAGTTGACCTTGGGTTAAAAATGGGAACACAGGTAATTTATCTGTGAAAAGATTTAGGCAATGCTGGCCTGGTGGAGAGTAAGAAACAAGAGAGGAAAAGGAAGGAACGCCATCAAAGATATGCCATCAAGCAAGTTAGCACTGAGGGCAAGTAGAGCTCGGTCCAGTTGGGGAAATGCAGAAGGCAGAATAGAATACGTGTTGGCAAACATTTTCTTTAAAGTGTCACATAGTAAATATCTTCAGCTTTGAGGACCCTTTAGTCTCTGTCTCACAACTGACTTTTGTTTCTGTAGAGAAAGAGCAGCTACAGATAATACATAAATGAGTGATACAGCTGTGCTCCAACTAAGCATTTACAAAACCAAGCAGCCAGTGCAGGCCTGTGGGTTGACAGCCCCTTGCTGTGGAATAGTGTCTCAAGTTCCTGCAGTGAAGAATCAGTTGTTTTAAATGTTCAATCCACTTCAAAATAAGTTTTGTACATATAACAAAAATGAATCACTAGAAAAGTAACATTAAAAAAAGATCATGCATGTGGAACAAAGGGAACCCCTGCGCATTGCTGGTGGGAATGTAAATTAGTCTAGCCAGTACGGAAAACAGTATGGAAGTTTCTCAAAAAACTAAAATAGAATTATCATATGATCCAGCAATATCACTATTAGGTATATAGCAAAATTAAATGAAGTTAAGGTATGGAAAACATCAGCACTCCCATACAGCATTTTTTGCAACAGGTAAGAAATGAAAATAACCTATGGACAAAGAAAATATGGTAAATATACACAACGGAATACTATTCAGCCATAAAAAATGAAATTTTGTCATTTCCAACGGCATCGATGGAACTAGAGGTCATTATATTAAGTGAAATAACTGCAGCACAGAAAGACATGATTTGACTTAAATGTGGAATCTGAAAAGGTTGATCTCACAGAAGTTGAGAGTAGAATGGTGGCTACCAGAGGCAGGGATGATAGGGGAGAAAAAGGAATGGGAACAGGTTGCTCAATGGGTACTAAATTATAGTTAGAAAGGAGAAATAAGCTCTTGTGTTTTGGATTTTTGTTGTTATTGTTTGTTTGTTTACAATAAGGGAATTGAATCCAGAGTCTTATGCATATTAGGCAAGTGCTATACTCCAAGCCCACTTCTGGTGTTCTACTGCACAAAAAGGTGACTATAATGATAATGTATTATCGATTTTGAAAAGCTAGAAGAAAGGATTTTGAATGTTTGCACCACAGAGCAATGACAAATGTTTGAGGAGATAGATAATGCGTACCCTGGTTTGAACATTGCACAAAGTATACATGTATCAAAACATCACACAGTACTTCATAAATATGTACAATTTTTATGTGTCAGTTTTTAAAAGGGCATACAAAATACAAGCCTTTTGAAATTAGGTCAAAAGACACAAAATAACTCTGCTCAACTGCTAGAAGAAGTTCTAAACACCTACTCTGAAATTCTTCACATAACTCATAGCAGACAGATAGGGACCTTGGCCGCATTCATCCATCATCACAGTTCAAATCCCTGGGGTCCTATTAAGAGGTGAGAAGGCCAAGGTTTTTTGCCACCAACACTTACCCATAATTGTCAAGGATACTCCCGGGGTCATTGACTCTTGGTCCTTGTGGTTTTCTGGGCACATGGGCCAAGTAAATTTCTGTGGTCTGAGAGGTACAGGTGTTCATGGAAAAAGGCTGTAGGCACTTGTGGGCAGAGACTATAGCATATATAGGAAAGTGACAACAGAGATGTTGTGGGTAAGGTACTGGCAGTATCACTCCAGAGTCACAGAGTAAAAGATGCACACTTTGGAAACAAGGAAATTGGTATAAAACTCCTATCTCTGTCACCTAACCTCTGTCTCTCCATTTCTTTATCTCAAAAATGAGCATAATATTTTAAGGGTTGGGTTGAGATTCAAATGTTCTGATAAGAACCCCAGATATATGAAACATTTGGGTATACTAGCAAGAGCTCAGTAATAACTCCCCCAGATAAAATTCCCAAATTATATAGAAGCTAGAGCTAGAAAGGACCTAATGGATCATGTCCAAGAATCTCCTTTCATCCTTTATCTCCCATTTTTCATCATTCAGCTCCACTCACCCACCAAGATTAATGTGGTGAGAGTAATATGATTGAGCCATAAACAAGATGGAGCAGCAGTCGGAGCCTTAAAGAGTGAGTAGGGTTTGAATAAGACAGGAAAAAGGAAGAGAAAATTTCAGTAGTAAATGTTTATTAAGCATCTTTTTTTTAAATTGAGATGGGTTCTCACTTTTGCAGTCCAGGCTGGGCTTGAACTCTTGATCCTCTTGCCTTAGCCTCCTGCATAGCTGGGATTATAGGTGCACACCATTGTGCCTGGCTCTTAAGCACCTATTATATCCTAGGTTCAATGGAGTTTGCATTTTTGGGGCAGTACTGGGGTTTGAACTCAGGGCCCCACATTTGCTAGGCTTGCTAAGCAGGCACTCTACCACTTGAGCCACTCGACCAGCCCTCAATGGAGTATACATGTAAGAATAACACACTGTCCTTACTTTTAAAGAGTTTATGGCTTAGCTGGATGTAATAGTGCATGTCTGTAATCCCAGCTACTCTGGAGCAGAGGTAGGAAGATTGACATTTGAAGCCAGTCCTGGGCAAAAAGTGAGAAATCCTATCTGAAAAATAAACTGAAGCAAAAGGGCTGGATGTATGGCTCAGGTGGTAGAGTGCATGCCTAGCAAGTGCAAGGCCCTGAGTTCAAAACCCCAGAACAACCAAAAAAAAAAAAAAACCAAGTTGATGGCTTAATGAGGGTAGCATAATATAGTAATGACATGAGTAATGACAGTCACTGATTTGCTACTAAGGACCAGAGGTCTTGCTAGATTCTTTATATATATTAACTACAATCCAGCTGACAATCAGGCAAGGGAGACACTGTTGACTTCATTTTAGGGATGAAACAGACCCACAAGAATGGTGAGTAGTTCATTCAAGGCCAGTCACATGGCTAGCAAGAACAGCTGGAATTTTTGAATCCCAAGGCTGACTCCAACCACATCCTACATATACCAAGCTGCAGAGGAAAAGCTCATAAGACAACTGACTGTGATAAGTGCAATTGGGCTGGGAAAAGAATAAGCAGACTTCATAAAACAGAAAAATGATCCATAGAGAAGATAGCAAATAAATGCTCTAAAACCAGAACAGACATTTTCAAAAAATGGAAATAGAAAATGTGGGATTACGTGGTTGTGGACTTTGATACCAAGCTAAGGATCTTCAAGGCGTTTGTCAAGTCAACGGACACTAAGCACTCTCCATGGGATTTTTCTACGATCTAGAAACAATAATTTAGGATTCATATGGAAAAATCAATTCAAAAAATTAAACAAATTTTACTGAGGAACAGGACCACTCCTCACAGGAATTTACACATATAATAAAGCATACATACACATGAAACAAACGTTAAACAGTGAAATACTGTTTCAAGAACAGACAGAAATCAACTAATGCAAGAAAATCAATAGCCCAGAAAATGAACTTATTTTTATATAAAATTGAATATTTAATAAAGAAAGCATTACAAAACAACAGAAAAGGAAAAAACCATTTAGCATATGTTAGTGAGAAATAAATTAGGAATAAAAGTACATTCTCTCACCTTATGTCCATATATCAAGTTAAATTCCAAGAGGATATAAGAGGTTTTTTTGTGGGTTTTTTGCTTTTTTTTAGAAAGTTAAATAAAGAAAGAGTGATAGAAATTCAAAACCCAAATTTCTGGTAGAATGTCTTTAGGAAATAATCAAATTTATGAAAAAAGAAAATCCAGAAGATATTCACATATCTAATGTTCAATTAAAGGGTGTGATTAAGGAAATGCCAGTATTTCTGCTCCATGGAATAATATAAAATGTGTGTCCTTTAAATAATTATAAAAACCACAGCAACATAAAATATTTAGACATGAGATAACTATGAAAAATAAGGTGTATTGCTTTTCGAAGGTTGGTATAACAAATTACACTTAACTGCCTAAAGCAATGTAAATGTATTAGCTTACAGTTTTGGAGGTTAGAAGTTCAACATGGATCTCGCTGGGCTAAAATCAAGCTGCCAGTTAGGGTTGCATTTAAGGAGGCTCTAGGGGAAAATCCATTTCCTTACCTTTTTCAGTTGCTAGAGGGCACCCACATTCCTTGGCTGGTGACCCTTTCGTCCATCATCAAAGGCAGCAACGGACAGTAGAGTCCTAACATGGCATCACTCTGATCTCCCTCCCTCTTCCATTTTTAAGGACCTTATGCCTACACTGAGCCCACCCAGATAATCCAGGGTTATCTCCTTATTTCAGGTCAGCTGATAAGCACCCTTTATCACCTCTACAACCAAGCAGAAGATAAAGGGGAGGAGCCAGCTCTAAAGGGTGCCATCACCTCCAACAAGTTTGGATCAAGACAAACAACCTCTCCTGGCTGTCTGCCTCTTGCTACTTATAGCCTGTGGTCTGTTCAGTCACAGCATACACATCCTATCCTGTTAAAATGCAGGCTGCAGTGGACCTAAACATCTATAAGAGTCTTAAGCAGCATTCCCAATGACCTCCCACCAGGCCCCACCTCTTAATGGTTCCACACCATCTCTACCCCATCAAGCTGAGGACCAAACCTTAGTGAGAGAAAAACCAGATCCAAACCATAGCATTCCCTAACAAGTTACCCTAAAACTTAGCAGCTTACAACACACACATTTATACATAGTTTCTGTTGGACAGGGCTATGGGTGTGGCTTAACTGGTCCCTCTGCTTCAGGATCTCTCAGTGGGCTGTGACTAAGGGTAGGTCTCATCTGAATACTCAACAGGGAATAATCTACTTCCAAGCTCACTGTGGTGGTTGCTGGCAAGATTCACTTCCTGAAGGGTTGCTGAACTGAAGACCTAACTGACAGCAGACCAGAGACTATCCTCTGCTCTTTGCCATGTTGACCTCTCCTGCTTGCTTCATCAAGACAGCCCATGACAAGTTAGAGATAGAAGGTGTGTGGATATTTTGTAAGTAACAGTCTTTTATAATTGAATCCTAGGTGTGACTTCTAATTACCTTTGCTGTTATCTATTGATTAAAAGCAAATCGGTAGAGCCAGTCTACATCCAAGAGAAAGGGATTACATGAGAGTATAAATACCAGCATGTGGAAATCAGTAGGACTCTTTTAATGACCCCCTTCCATAAGTGCCTCATATTGAAATCACTTATTTCAAAGCAGCCTGCACAAGACATTTTAAGAAATAATCACAGAATTGTTTCCATTCCTGCTTCTAGAACTGCAAACACGGCTCCTCCTCAATAACACCATTTAAGGAATAAAAATAAAATATGTTATATACAGTATTTTACTTGTTTCCATGGTGCAACATCAAGACAATATGGTCATTAGGGGGCAAGGCAGGGAAAAATCATAGCCAATGTCAAGTTTCAGAAAAATTGAGTGAGCGTGGCTTTCATGGCACAATCCATGAAACTGGGTGTCAAGAGATTTACTCCTCAAGTTGTTCTGTAGTCCTCCCTGGGTTCCCAACTTTTCTAAGCACTCAAAAATGCTCCAAGTTGTAATAATTCTTTTCATAAAATGACTTCAAATAACTCATGAATAATTCTACATCTATGTCAAAAGTCCACTGTGTAATGTGAGAATTATTTCTTCTATGACTGTACTAACATCATGGATAATCAATGTAAATCATAGGAACACAAAACAAGAGAAGAGCTAGAAAGGATCTTAGAAATTACCTGTTTACTGGTTCTCAGTTTTGATTGCTTTTTAAAATCCTGTTGCTCTGGGAATACCCTAAAATTGTTTCATTAGACTCTCTGAGCAGAGGGATTTGGGAACCAGTGTCTTCAAAGCCCCCTGGCACCATAGCCAAGGTTTAAAATAACTGTTGTAATCTAGAAAGTAAGAGTCCAGAAAGATTAAGTGACTTTACTTGGTAACATAGGTAAATAGTTGCAGAACCATTAGCACTGTGTTTCTCTTTTAGATGGTATCCCAACCAGGACAGTGGTCCCCAACCTGTCTTTAGACAGTGGACTGTCTAATACAGGCACAGAGAGGCCTTTTAAAATATACAGGTTCTTGCCTCCACCCCAACTCAGCTTCTGTTTTTTGTGCTTTGATTTGTTGCATTAAACTTCCCAAGTGATTCTACTGTGCAGCCAGGGTTTAGAATTGCTGATCTAAGACTTATCTATAGCATAGACTGTATCTGCTAATCTTTCTTAACCAAAGGCCACAAAGTAGGGAGATATGTCTTCTTCATATCCAAGGGACTTTATCAGAATGAAGTCATGTCTATAAGCTTGTAAGGAGAATGTAGAATAGGCATAAATATCTTAAAACTATCCCCAAAACTGTAAGAATTACTTTGTGAAGAACAAGATTTTCAACAACGCACTTCATTGTTTAAAGCTTTGATATCAGCAGTAAATATAATATTGATGACATTAGAATCCATTCAAGACATAACATAAGGGAGTTTGAGGTACAAATATTACCTTACATATGATATGCTCAAAGTGATGAGAAAACTCAAATATGTTCTTGGGGTGCTAAAGAGAGTTGGTGTGAAGAGGAGTTACTTATGAGTGAGGATGCAGGGATGCCCAGACTGGGATTCAACCAAGGAGCATATATTAGGCATCTATTGATAAAAATTGCCATGAAATTTACCATCTTAAAAAAATACACATTCATTATCTTACAGGTTCTGGGGGTAAAGACCTTGAAAGCGACTTAGCTGAGTGGTTCTAGCTTGTGGTCTCATGAGATTTCAGTCATGGTATTTTCTGAGCTAGTCCTCATCTGAAGGCAAAAGGATCTGTTTCCAAGATGGATCACATGGCAGGCAAGATAATATTAGCTACTGGCATAGGTTTTGCACTTCCTGGCCACCTGGACCTTTTCCTGGGGTACCCTTATGACATGGCAGCTGGCTTCCTCCAGAGTGAGTGATCCAAGAGAGAGCAAGGAAATAGTGCGATTTTCTAATACAGTCCCAGAATTCTACCTTATTTTATTTCCTAGAAACAAGTCATTAAGTCAGGTCTACACTCAAAGGGAGAGAGATTAGGCTTTGCTTTTTTAAAAGAGTGTCAAAGGACTTGTGGACCTATTTTAAACCACCACATAAGGCAAGAGAGAACAGGCAAAGACAAGAGTGTCTAGACACTTCCTGTAAGAAGCTGATGGCAGGCAGCATAAGCTGCCTTACCTCCTGACAACTGCCAAAAGGTCCAGGAATAGGCCTTTAGAAGTGGCTGGAAAAGCCTCTGGAAGAAAACACAGGATAAACTTTGAGTTTTGGAATATTTTTCTCCACAAATGCCTACCCACCTGTTTGTTGAAGGCTAGAATTATTTTAATACTGGTGCCAAAGCCACAACTACCCAAGAGAGAACAAGTAAAAATGGTCATTCAAATAAATAATGACACAGCTGAAAATAGAGATGCTTACCAGAAACTAGGTAGAGAGACTCAGATTACAGACTTAGCCTTCTCACAAAAGGGGAGAATGACCCAGTGGAAGAGAACTAGAAGAAAGGGAACAGAAAGGTTAGCCTGAGAGCTGGAAGGACTTGACCCTACAAGATTCCCCAGGTAGTTTTTCCAAGAGTTCAGTAATTTTATTAGTTCATTTTCAGTTGCAAATCACACACTACCACAGACTGGGTAAGTTACAAAGAAAAGAGGTTCATTTTGGCTCATAGGTCTGGATGTCCAAGGTCAAGGAGCCACATCTGGTGATACTTTTCTTGTTGGCAGAGTTCCAAAGCAGTACAAGGCGTCCATGACACAAGATAGTAAGCTGACACATGTGTCCTGGTCTCTCTCCCTCTTATAAATACACCAATATCCATCTAATCCTAGGGGTTCCACCCTGATGTTATCTAATGCTAATCACCTTCCAAAGTCTCCACCTCGAAACATCATAGTCAGGTTAAGTTTCCACTTTCTTAATGCTTCACAATAGGGATTAGACTCTAAAAGGAATTTTGGAGGGAACAAACCATAATCAAATCATAGCAGTAACTAACCAGATACCTCTATGCTTTTGTTTCATACTCTCTATAGTGACAAGTATGCAGCCAGAAAGTAAAGTTCTCATGTTCTGAAGCTCCAGGGATGAATCTCAGTTCCACTTTTTACTTGCTGTATACTTTGGCAAGTCCTATAAACTTCCTGTATCTCACCTTCCTCAACTGGGCATCAGGGAGAATAATAGCGCTTATTTTGCAGGTTATTGGGTGGATTCAACAATATTTTCTCATCATTTAAAAAAAAGCACATTTCTTGCTAATGGCAAGACACTCAAGCAAAATATTTCTGAACATTTGTTGATTAGAAGCAATAAGTAAACTTAGAAATCAGTTTTCTCAGGCTGGAGATGTAGCTCGATGGTAGTGCGCTTGCCTAGGAATCAGTTTCCTCAAAGCTATTTGTCCTTACAATCGACTCTGTTGTATAAGGGGCCATTGTAGTGAGTCTTCACACATATGTCAAAAGCCTAATCATACTCCTTGGGTAGCTCCTGATTATTTAAAATTAGTAAGGTTAGATATTAAATGTCAGTGAGTGGTTTTTGTGTTTTCTCATATCAGTTTTTGCACGCAAAAATATTTTAAGTTACCTTTGATATTTAAGAAATAACAAATTCACAAAAATTTCCTCTCAAAAATTAGTTCTTTGGAGCTTTTCAATTCAATTCACTAATCATATTAACTGTATTTATAAATCTACCAAATTTTTATAATCACTCTTGAGGGATCTTTAATGTTTGTTCCCATTGCCAATGCAGTTGATTAGATTCTCTGTAGTATGTTAAACAGCATGTAAAATTTTAATATATTCTAACCTTTTAAACAGGTTTTAATTGTGTGAGTAATAAACCTTCCCAAGTGCTTATGCACTATTAAAAAATCTAAGAGATTACATTTGCAAATATGCTGATAAACTTTTCTAATATTGCTAATAAAGTTCATAAGATTTCAAGGTAAAATAATAACTTTAAATCAATAAGTCAAAAATACATTTTGGATTCGTACCACAAAGCTGTTTGGTTATTTTTTAGGCCAAATTATCTTAAATATAGGACACCACACCTAAAATACCAAATATCTATAGATTATTCTTTAGCACATAAATATTAATTCTATAATTTTGATTCTCTGTTTTTTTCTAACTTCTAATTTTTCTTTAGACTTACAGATGATTATCCATTAAAGAAATATAACTGTTTCCTTAAACAGAGTATCTTATTTTCACTCAAGTAGTTATGGCATCTCCCAAGAACATTGGGTTACCTCCCCAATTGTTGTTTAAGCTTGTCTTCCAGTTCCTTGAAATGAGGCTTATGCCTTAGCTCCTACAAGATTCTTGTACACAACCTCAAAGGGACACATTGAACTCTCTTTATAGCTGACATGTTAATGCTCTCCAAATGGAGTGGTCTCATAGCACAACTCCATACAATTTGATTCTTGAGTCTGCTAATGGAAGCCTGGAGCCCATCTCCAAATCTAACAGATTAGAGTTTGACTTTGTTTGGCTCATAAAGATATTAGCCACCTTCTTCTCTAATTCTAGAGACTTAAGTGAACTCCAAAGTCTTTTTATAGCCTTACTATCTAGGAAAATCATAATCCTATAGATATTAAAATAACAGGCAACTGGAGAATGGATTGTGGGGGTGCTATGGCTTGAATGTATCCCCCAAAAGGATATGCTGAAAACTTAATCTCCCATGTAACAGTGTTGGAAGGAAAGGCCTTATGGGAAGTATTTAGGTTATAAGGGTTCCACCTTCATAAATGGATTAGTATGACTTCAAGTTCAACCTCTTGCTTGTTTTCATTCTCTTTTTTTCCATTCCATCATGAGAGGATGCATCAAGAAGCCCTTCTCCAGATGCTGGCCCCCAATCTTGAACTTCCCAGCTTCCAAAACCAAGAGCCAATAAATTTCTGTTGATTATAAATTACCCAGTCTGTATTCTGTTATAGCAGAATAAAACAGACTAAGACAGGAGGCAAAACCAGAAGCAGGAGGAGAGTTAGGAAAGCATTTCAGCAATTGGGTGAACCATGTTAGTGGCTAGGACCAAGGTGATGTTAGTGGAGATGAAGTATGTATAGATGAGGATATGTTGCAGAGGTAATGCAGACAGGGCTTGATGAAGGTTTGTATCTATTGGGAGGGAAAACAAGAATCGGGGATAATACCTGGATATTTGCTTGAGCAAACAGGTGGTTGGTGATACTGTTCACCAAGCTAAGGAAAACTTGAGTTGAAGGAAATTTAAAGAGAAATTTAATTTTCTTTTAGGCATGTTAAGGTTGAGATGCCCTTCAGACAATCAAATGGCAATGTTACATTATAAATTTGATCCTGTAGGACTGGAAAAAAGTCTGGGCTGGAATCATAAATTTGCAAATCACCATCACATAGACAGTAGATGAAACTACAAGAGTAGACAGAGTTCCCTAGAGAGTAAATGTAGATAAAGGAGTCCAGGAAAGAGCCTTTGTATCCTCCAGCTACTCCATAGCGTTGTATTTTTTGTTTTTTAGAGAAGATATTTTGTAAAAAGAATCATTGGTGGTTTCACAAACAAGATGGAATTTTAGGAGCCCTGGGTCTGGGAGAGAGAGGGAAGAGGAGCATGACCTTAAATATCAAGGCAAAATATGGGAAGTCTGGTTCTTCATCAGACAGTACAGCTCTTCAACTCTATTTTCTGAAGAAAAGACAAGGCTCAGATTACCCACTATCAGGCATTGTGAAAGTTGTCAGCATAAAAATGGAGTCATTTATGTCAACTCCTAATAAAATGGCATTGGGAAGCCTTGAAGGGAGCATCCTTCCATATATTTGGCTGATAACAAGAACTATCACAAGTCTCTGCCAAACCACAACCTTGCAGTTAGGGTCACTTTCACGAAGACATCTTTGCAGTCACAGAGGTCCTACTGCACCCTTGCAAATACCTTTCCAAACTGCAGTCAAGGTTACTTCTATCAAGACCCTCTCCCAGCAACAGCCAGTACACATATGACTGCCGGAGAGAAACCCCTAATAACAAATGAACTTCTGTTTCAAGGTGACCTACGTGTACTTCTCCCTTCTGCCTTTAAAACCTCTCCAGCTGCGCCTGTGTTCTATTGTAGCACACATATCCTGAACTATAATCCCCTGTTCATTCCCAAATATAATCATTTTTAGAGACTTTCTCTGTATGCAATTTAGGTTGATGTTATATTTTTTTCTAGAACTAAAAAAGGGACTCCACTCCCCCTTTATCATTTCTATACAAACAAATGAACAACTTTGTGCTTATTGATACATTGTTTACCTTCAAGTAAGCAAAAATATTTTCATGATACAAAGTTCTGAATGCATGTAGTCAGTCCTCTATCACAAAATTTATAATTATGTAGATGGCATTAGAAAAACTAGATGTTATTCTAAAAGATACTGGCACCAAATGTCGTGAGAGTTAAGGATCCCTATATGTTTCTGTGATGGGTAAATTTTATGTGTCAACTTGTCGAGGCTATGGTTGGTCATTTAATCAAATAGTAGATGTTGCTGTGAAGGTATTTTGTAGATGTGACTAACATCTACCATCAGTTGTCTTTAAGTAAAGAAGATTACTCTTCATAATGTGGATGGGCTTTATCCTTTCAATTGATGGCCTTAAAATAAAAAACTGAGGTTTCCCACAGATAAAGGAATTTTGCCTCAAGACTTTACCGTAGACATTCTGCCTGAGCTTCCAGCTTGCCAACCTGCCCTACAGATTTTAAACATGTCAGGTCCCACAATCACATGAACCCATAAAATAAATCTATTTGCACATACATATACACACATGTACATACATATCCACCTGGCTATGTTGCTCTGAAGAATCTGGACTGATGCAGTTATTTATTCACATATTTAACATAGGTAAAAATTAGTAAGAAAATTACATTTAATGATCAAGAAGTATCCTTGGGTTCCTCTAACTATACGTTCTAACTCTGGTACATCAGAGGCACTTCCTGAACCTTTGATGGTGGGAGGACAGACGAAGGGAGAGAGGTATTTCCCTGTGTGAACAGAGCTTGTCTGGAGTTTCTGCTTGGGTCTGTAACAGCTGGCCTTGCTGCTGCTGAAGAGCAGCCTCAGCACCTCTTGCAAGGTTCACCATGTGCCACTCATAAAAGAAAAAGGCTGATGAGCTGTTCTGCATAGAAGCTGAGAAAAGAGATTTCCAAAACCCTACCTATTTTTAGAGACAATGTGCCATTGACAAGAAATTATTTCAAATTGTGAAATGCATTTGTGTAAAAGAAATGCATGTGAAAACCTGCACATTCTTTTGTTAGCAAAACTGAATTCTGCTAGATAATCTTTCTCATATTATTACAAAGTGAGTTGTACACTAATTAGCAAGCTCTCCCAAAAGAATGAAAGACAACCGATTTTCTAAATCACTTGCTTACTAATACATGACTGCAATTTAATAGGCCACCATGAATAACTTATTTTTAGGACAAATGTTTTGCATGTCATTATTTTGACAATGATGTGTTTTATTATATAAATTGTTTTTCCTCTCCTTGACAAATTTTTATGTAAGTAGTAAATAAAAATAGCTTCTTAGGATTACAGGCTTAAACATAAGAGCAAAAACTGTAACATTTTTATTGAGGAAACCAGGAAAAATTATTCTAACTTCATTTAAGCAGAGATTTCTTTCAATAGGACCTAAACAGCATTAAAATAAAAGTGATAAATCAACTCCATCAAAATAAAAAACTTCTGCTCACTAAAAGACACCATTAAGAAAATGAAAAGGCAAGCCACAGACTGTGATCATATTTATATATAAGATATGACAAAGTACATGAAACAAGTTGATAAAGAGAAAGACTACAAATTAATAACAAAAGACAAACTACTCAATTTTATAAGTGGGACTTGAAAATAAACTTCACAAAAGATTATAGATGGTGAATAAGAATATGAAATGACAGTATCATTAGTCATCAGGAAATGCAAATTAAAGCCACAATGAGATACAACTATAAACCCAATAACGGTTAAAATGAAGAGGCTAACAATTAGCTAAGTGTGGAGCAACTGGAATTCTCATATATTGATAATGGGGGTTTAAAATGATGTAACATATTTGAAAAGAGGTTGAGAGTTTTTAAGTTAACTTTCCATATTCGAACTTCTAAGTATTATACTCCCAAGTATTTACTTAGAGCAAGTGGAGACATGCATCTACACAAAGACTTGTGTATAACTGTTCACAGTAGCCAAAAACTGGAAGCATCTATATTTCCTTCAACAAGTGAGTAGACAATCAAATTGTGGTATATCAATACAATGTTATATTACTCAACAATGTTTCAGAGATGCAACAATGTTGAGCAAATAAACCCAGATGTGAAAGAAGACATATTGTATGACTCTAGCTATACGATTTTCAGAATAAACAAAACTTCTATAGTGAAGAAATTAAGTTGGCAGTGGCCTGGGGTTTAGGGTAAAGAAGTGGAGGGTAGGATTTGATTGGAAAGAGACATGAGGGAACTTTCTGGAAAGAGAGAAATGTTCTATATCTTGGCTGAGGTGAGGGTACATAGATGTAAACCTTTGTCAGAACTGTACATTTTTTATTTTAAATTTTACTGCCTGCAATTCTCCTTCAATAAAAATTTCTTCTTCATAAAGTAACATACATTGTTGCTTTCATATTTTTTCCATTCATGAGAAAATTTCCAAAATCTTTATAGGACAGTCAAAACTTCTGAATAGGAAATAGATTTCTTTCAAAGGCTCCAAAGAAAACAATACCTTAAAAAATTACTTTATTGGAGGTTCCAAGATGGCAGCTAGAGGGAGGAAGCACAAAGTGTGCCTCCCATGGTGAAATCTTGGAGAGATGCTGGAGACACACCTTGCAGGCAAAACCACTGAGAAGAGGCAAAACTTTGACCCCTCCACACCTCCAGCTGGAGCAGAGAATCTCCACTTCACATTAAACGGAGAAACCAGGAGGGCCCCGGGCCACCAGTCACTCAGGCCCAGACGGCTTGGGAAGACACGGACAAGTTTTGTTCTACTTTATGCGTCCCCTTTGATGAGACAACTACAGAACAACATCTGAGGCACCATCTACAGGATTGGAGGCTGAGACAGACATCAAAATTATTAAGACTGAAACTTCATTGCATTTGAACTTGAAGGTTTTTTTTTTCTATTTTTCATATTGTTTTATTTTATTTTATTTATATATATTTTTTCTTTCATTTACTTATTTTTTATTTTTGTTCTTATCTTTATTCTTTTTATTCTTTATTTTCAATCCTCTGTCTCTCTAATGCCTGTTCACTTTAACTGTCGATTAGTACGCTAACGGTCCCTGTTTATATCTTTGAAACATTTTTGTATGATTCTTTGCTTTGTTTTTTCCTACTTCTCTGTTTATTTGTTTTCCCTTTTTCTTTAACTTCTTTGCTTTCCATCTCCTCTTACCCCTCCATTCTAAATATCACCATTGTTATTATTACAAGCTAGAAAATACTTAATTGTACACAGTACAGGGACAATAATAACACCAAGGGCAATGACGGGAAGACAGAAAAAAACAGCAAAACCAGTTTCCCCACAGCAAAAAATTAGTACAGGAACCAGAGGGAAATGAAGAAAACAGATACTCAGATCCAGACTCCAACAAAATGAAGATAAACTATGCCAAAGAACCCAATGAAGCCCACAAGAATAATTTAAAAGAAGACATACTACAGGTACTCAATGAGAATTTTATAGAGATGATACTGGATATGGTCAACCAAAATGTACAGGAGACACTCAAGAAATTCCAAGACAACAAAAATAGAGAAATTGAAAAAACAAAAGAAGAAATAAAGGAAACCATAGAAGCACTGTATAAATACCAAAATGAAACAGAGAACACGATTAATAAACAGATAAATGAAGACAGGACAAAAATAGACAACATTAAAGAAGAAACCACCCAGGATATGGAAAACTTCAGAAAAAAGAACAAAACAGAATTGCAAAACAAAATGGAAGGCCATCCAGCAGAATAGAACAAACAGACGACAGAATTTCAGAACTTGAAGATGAAATGGTAATTAAAGGAAAAACCGAAGAACTATTAATTAAACAACTCAAGACCTGTGAAAAGAAAATGCAAGAACTCACCGACTCCATCAAAAGACCAAACTTGAGAATCATGGGCATCAAAGAAGGAGAACAGGTGCAAGCGAAGGGAATGTGTAATATATTCAACAAAATAATAACAGAAAATTTCCCAAATCTAGAGAAAAATATTCCCATACAGATGCAAGAGGCCTCCAGGACACCAAACAGACCAGATCAAAATAGAACAACTCCACGACATATCATCATTAAAACAACAAGTTCAGAAACTAAGGAAAGAATATTGAAGGCTGTAAGAGAGAAAAAACAAGTAACATACAAAGGTAAACCCATCAAAATCAC